>NW_024505229.1:630180-775104 GCF_017590055.1 Onychostruthus taczanowskii | reverse complement strand
GTGGAGCTGTGAGCTTGCAGGACCTTCAGGGTGGAGCTGTGAGCTGGCAGGACCTGGCAGGACCTTGCAGGGAGCTCAGGGTGGAGCTGTGAGCTGGCAGGACCTTGCAGGACCTTGCAGGGAGCTCAGGGTGGAGCTGTGGGCGGGCAGAATTCATTCCCGAATTCCGGGGAGCCCTGACACAGAACAGAAGGAGGCTGCTGCCATATCAAAGAGAAGGAAAGCAGCCACAGGCAGCCCTTTTATAAATACATTTAAACTCCTCCTCTGCCAAAACCAGCTTTGATCTCCCAAGGAAAGGGGCCAGGACCCTCCTCTGCCTGCCTGCCTTCCAACTCTCATTCCTTTGCTGAGTGCGTGCTCTCCTCTCCAGGCTCTGAGCTTGGGTTCTTCATCCTCCTTCCTCCCCCTCATCATCATTTCTTCAGGGTTTGGTGCTCCCCAGGTCAGAGCTGGCTCTGGTCTATCCCTTTCCAGCCCAGACACTGAATTTTGGGTGGTCTGGGAGGGCAGAACAGGCTGTAGGTGTTTGGGGGCTGCTGCTGGGCGCCCCCAGCTCTTATCAAAGCCACCAAGGGCCCTGATCCCTCCATAAAATCAGACTCAGGCTCCACCAAGGTGACATTGCTGGTGACAGGATGTGCCCAGGCTGGAAAGCTGTTTGATTTTCCAGCCTGGAAAAAATAAAAAACAAACCCAAGCTGTTTTTCCTCCTTTTATCAGCATCTCTGTGAGAATGACGGGATGGGGAGGTAGGGCTGGGATTTCTCACCAGGTGGGGCAGCTTTGTCCCCTGCTTGTCCCCTCACAGGAGCCAGAGCAGCTCTGGAGCAGCCTGGGATGGTGGAACTTTTTATCAGCATCTCTGGGGGTGAGGTTGTGAGAATGACGGGATGGGGAGGCAGGGCTGGGATTTCTCACCAGGTGGGGCAGCTTTGTCCCCTGCTTGTCCCCTCACAGGAGCCAGAGCAGCTCTGGAGCAGCCTGGGATGGTGGAACTGTGCTCACTGCAACGGGAGCAGCTTTGGGGTCCCTTCCAAGCCAAACTATTCCCTGATTTTGTGATTCCTGAGGAGGCCTGGCCTCCTCCTGCTGCCCAGGGATGGGCACTAGAGCCACCAAGGTTTGGGATTTGCAGCCTGGGAACGCTGGGAGCCAGGGATTTCTGAGGCTGGAGGGAAAAGGAGGGAAAAGGAACTCCAGGCAATTCCCTGAGGAGCCCCAGGAGGTGAGGAAAGGAGAGCTGAGTGTTGATCCCTGCTGGCATCTCTGGAGCAGTGATCACCTGAGCTACCCCTGGCTGTCACCAGGATGGGTTCAGGGACACAGGGAGCCCGGGGACAGCCCCAGAGATGCTGAAGGAAGGGAAAAGCAAAGCTGTTTGGGGCAGAGGAGCAGCACAGGAGCAGCTGCAGGCCCAGCTCTGCTCCCCACAGCTGCACCAAAGTCACTTTTCCCCTCTGCTCTTTGGTTCTCCCGCTGGAAAACGGGCACCAAGCCCCTGGAGAGATCCAAACTCAGCTCAGGACTGCCCACGAGCCCTGTGAGAGGCTGGTGCACACCTCGGGTGATGGAGCCAGCCCTGGGCCTGGCCACAGGCTCACACTGCTCCTGTTCTCCCCTGGCTACCTCAGCACCAAGCCCATGGGGGGGCTGGCAGAGCCTGCTCGACCCTTTTGCCACCCAAGGGCAAAGGAAGAGCTTGAGATGTCTCATTAAAGCAGAATAAGAGGGAAATCACCTCTGGGGTTTGCAGAGGAGATAAGGAGGGGGAGATAAGGAGCCCAGATCCCACAGCAGTGCCCAGGACTTCCTCAGCCCTGCCCCATTTTATCCCCACAGCTCCTGCACGGCTAATTAACGGCTCAGGTCTAATTACCGCCCTCAGTGAGGGCTGTAGGCGTGTGGGAGTGAGGCAGGAGCCCCGGGGTGCTGCTGGGGTGTCTGCAGAGATGAGGAAGAGCCTGGGGAGGGAGGGAGGCGGCTCTGGAGGAGCTTCCAGCATCCTCGGGCAGCCTGGCTGGCACGGCCGGGCCCTCCCCGCCGGGCAGCGCCGGTGCCAGGCACTGCCACCAGGGCTCAGCCCCCTTCAGAGACGAGCCCAGGGGGGCTGGCAGACCCTGCTCGACCCTTTTGCCACCCAAGGGCAAAGGAAGAGCTTGAGATGTCTCATTAAAGCAGAATAAGAGGGAAATCACCTCTGGGGTTTGCAGAGGAGATAAGGAGGGGGAGATAAGGAGCCCAGATCCCACAGCAGTGCCCAGGACTTCCTCAGCCCTGCCCCATTTTATCCCCACAGCTCCTGCACGGCTAATTAACGGCTCAGGTCTAATTACCGCCCTCAGTGAGGGCTGC
Source organism: Onychostruthus taczanowskii (assembly GCF_017590055.1). Taxonomy (NCBI): domain Eukaryota; kingdom Metazoa; phylum Chordata; class Aves; order Passeriformes; family Passeridae; genus Onychostruthus; species Onychostruthus taczanowskii. The sequence goes on along the minus strand of NW_024505229.1, from coordinate 772,749 downwards.
AGGCGTGTGGGAGTGAGGCAGGAGCCCCGGGGTGCTGCTGGGGTGTCTGCAGAGATGAGGAAGAGCCTGGGGAGGGAGGGAGGCGGCTCTGGAGGAGCTTCCAGCATCCTCGGGCAGCCTGGCTGGCACGGCCGGGCCCTCCCCGCCGGGCAGCGCCGGTGCCAGGCACTGCCACCAGGGCTCAGCCCCCTTCAGAGAGGGCAAACAGAGCCCGAAGGGGAGCTGAGGGCACGGCAAGGGCCGGGCTGCGGCACAGCTGGCAGGAGGCAGCGCGGCATGGCCGGGATTTACCCCGGCTCCCCGAGCCCAGCCCGGCTCCCCGAGCCCAGCCCGGCTCTGCCCGGCTCTCTGAGAGCTCTGCCCGGCTCCCCAGGCTCTGCCCAAGCTCAGCCCAGCTCTGCCCGGCTGCCCAGGCTCTGCCCAAGCTCTGCCCAGTTCCTCAAGCCCAGCCCAGCTCCCCGGGCTCTGCTCAAGCCCTGCCCAAGCTCAGCCCAGCTCTGCCCAGCTCCCCGGGCTCTGCCCAAGCTCAGCCCGGCCTGCCCGAGCACGGCTGCCCTGGCCGGGCTGCTCCCAGCGCCTGCAGCATCCCCGAGCCTGCCCCAGCTTGCTCCGGGCTGTGTTGGCTCAGGGGATGTGCCTGGTTTGGATTTAACTCCTCATCTCCCTGGGCTCTGCCCCAGCTTACTCCGGGCTGTGTTGGCTCAGGGGATATGCCTGGTTTGGATTTAACCCCTCATCTCCCTGGGCCCTGCTCTGGGCTGTGTTTGCACAGGGCATGTGCCTGCTTTGGGTTTAACCCCTCATCTCCCTGGGCCCTGCCCCAGCCTGCTCCGGGCTGTGTTGGCTCAGGGGATAAGCCTGGTTTGGATTTAACCCCTCATCTCCCTGTGTGCTGAAAACCAGCGTGCAGGGAGGGGCAAAGGCAGCCCCAGCGAGCCCCGGGTGCCGTCCAGGACAGAACGGCCCCTTTGGCTTTGGGAACATCAGCCTGGAGCCCCCCACAGGGGTCACCCCCTCGTTTGGTGAAGCAGGGGGAGATCCCACTCTTTCCCATGCTCCACCTTAACCACAGCTCCCCATTTTGTGCAAATTCCCTTCCCTCCCATCCGGCTTTCCTGGTGAAGGATAAATCTCTGCAGCTTTAACGCAGAGGTGTTATTCACCCCCAGAGAACAAGGGAACACTTCCACACACCCCAGAGTGCCCGGGGGAGGGCTGGAGAGGCTCTCACCCACCCCAGGTGGGCCTGAGCAGGGAGCCAGGGGCTCCTCACCTTCGTTCCTCTGGTTGTTGAGCTGGTTGAACTGCTCCGTGAACTCCGTCAGAGACTCCTCGATGGTCTCCGTGCGCGGCACCGAGAGCGAAAACCTCCTCTTGAAGTTTTTCATCTTGTTCATCTTGCCTCGTGCTGCCAGGGACGGCAGAGCCCTGCGGGGAAGGGGACAGCAGGCTCAGAGGGCTGGACAACACCGCGATGGGACCCCAGCCCCACAGCTCCTGGTTTTGGGGGTTGGCAGCATCCTGACCCCAACTTTCACCCCACAGCTGCTGTTCTTTGGGGTGGCAGTATCCCGACCCAAACTTTCACCCCACAGCTGCTGCTCTGTGGGGTTGGCAATGTCCTGACATGAATTTTTCCCCCAGGGCTCCCTGGGGACATCCCTTCTCTGGGTCAGAGCAGAAGAGGAGCCACAGAAATTGGGTTCCTCGTGGTTTTAAGAGCTGGCTTTGGTCAGGAGGTGCAGGAAGGGTGGGGGTTTTTTTGAGCCCAGAGCAGGGCTGTGCACACTCAATCACAGGCTGTGCTGTATGGCATCCTTGGAAACTCCAGGAATGCCTGGACAGGGGAGAAAGCACGGTGAAAACAGAAGGAACGCAAGAAAAAGACAAAACAGCGATGGAAAAGACTCAGTCTCGCGTTTCTCACTGGAAAAGGAGACTCCTCTACTCTCACTGGCCTCGGCTTTGCCCTTGCAACAAAGACTTCCTGAGCCAGCAGCGAAGTGCTGAGTGGGGGCAGCACGGGCAGGGGGGATCCCCGAGTCCCAGCCCCGGGAGATGCTCCGAGATCCCAGCTCCATCCCAGCTCCACCCCAGCTCGGTCCCAGCTCCATCCCAGCTCGGTCCCAGCTCCATCCCAGCTCGGTCCCAGCTCGGTCCCAGCTCCCGGTGCCTCTTCCTGCTGGGCGTCAGAATCGCCTTAACCGCAGATCAGATTAAGGCAATAAAACCCTTAAAGGAAGAAAACCCTCGGGGCTGGGGCTGGGGCTGAGCAGCCGCGGGGCCAGCGGGGAGCTCGGCTCGCCCTGGAGGCGGCTTTGCCTTTCCTGCTTTGGCTCTTGCCAGGCTCAGCGGGGCCGGGATCAGGCTGGAAGTGCTGCCTGTGCCTGGGCTGGGTTTGGGCTCCAGCCTCGCTGCAATTCCTCCTGCCCAGCACGGATCCAGCACGGATCCAGCACTCCCTGGATTTACAGACACAAAATCCCAGAATCCCAGACCGGTTTGGGTTGGAGGGACCTTGGGATTCATCTCATGCCACCCCTGGGCAGGGGCACCTTCCACTGTCCCAGGCTGCTGCAGACCCCGTCCAGCCTGGCCTTGGACACTGCCAGGGATGGGACATCAGTGTCCCACCCCCAGCCAGCCACAGCTCTGCCCCTCCAGCCTCAGGAGGTTTGGGTCTGTCCCTCTCCTCTTCCCAATCCCAGCAGTGTGGGGATGCTCCTCCTTCATCCCTCATCCTCTGGACACTCCAACCTCCCTGCCAGAGGATTTTCCATGAACAGCTCTGGATTTTAAGGCTGCTGTCAGCCCCCAGCCCAATCTGAAGAGCAAAATCAGACCCCAAAACTTCTCAGGGATGATCTTTCCCCCACAGGGAACGGCTCTTTCTGGCCCATCCTGTGCCTTCTCCCAGACCCCTGGAGCAGCTCAGCCCCTTCCTCCTGAGTGTCCCCACTCCAGCTCTTCCCTGGCTGTCCCCAGAGCCCCCCAGCCCCCTCCCAGGTTTATGAGCACCACCCTGGACTCTAACACTGCTCTCAGCCCCCAACCCAATCTGCAGATCTCAATCACCCCTTAGTACAATCAGACCCCAAAACTTCTCAGAGATGATTTTTTCCCCCACAGGGAGTAACTCTTGCCTGCACATCCCAGACCCCTGGAGCAGCTCGGCCCCTTCCCACTGGCTGTCCCCAGAGCCCCACATCCCCCTCCCAACCTTATCAGCACACTGCTCTCACTCCCCAACCCAATCTGAAGAGCACGATCACCCCTTGGTACCAAACAGACCCCAAAACTTTTCAAGGATGTTTTTCTCCCCACAGGGAGCGGCTCTTTCCCGCATACCCCGGATCCCCAGAGCGGCTCAGCCCCTTCCTCCTGGCTGTCCCCACTCCAGCTCTTCCCTGGCTGTCCCCAGAGCCCCCCCAGCCCCCTCCCAGGTTTATCAGCCCGGCCCAAGGCGATCGCAGCGTTCCAGACTGATCCCACACCGCATCCCCGTCGCCAGGACAACGGCAACACCAGGCCCGGCGTGCCTGCATCTGAAAGCTCAGAAGATTATCCGCCAGCAATACAAACACTCCGCTTGGGCGCCTGCCAGGCTCTGCGGTGAGGCACGGCACCCTGCAGTGGGTGAATCCCCTGAAAACCCCGGGAATTCACCTGAATCCCGGCAATTCGCACGCAGCGGCCGCCCCCGCGCAGCTCGCGCCTTCCACGCCGCCAATTCCCGAGGCCGAAGGCTCGGCCTCGCCTGGACTCGGGGCTGGGGGGGTTTGCCGGGGGTGGGAAGGGAGGCAGGAGGGTTTGAGGCAGCTCCACTCCAGCCTCAGACATTGGAATGTTTTCCCAGCGCTGCAGGAACGTGCTCGGGCACAGCGAAGAGGTGGCACCGGGGATGCTCTGGGTTCCAGAGGATATTTAGGAGATCCAGAAGTGAATCCAGCTCCTGGTCCTGCACTGGGGACAAAGCCCCAGCCTGGCAGGGACTGGAATGGGATGAGCAGGACATCAAGCAGGATTCTGGGATCTTGGGAAGGTGTTTGGCTGAGCAATCTGGCAAAACTTTGATCATCCCCCACCGAGCCGATCCATAACCTCCTTAGATCCTTTGGTCAGGATCAAATGTGGGTCAGGAAAGATGCAGGGAACAGGAAAGACACTCGGGTGAATGAGGAAAATGAGGAGAAGTGGTGTCTCCATCTCCCTTCCCCTCCCTAAAAAGCTGTGTATGGAATCAGGGAATCAGCTTCTCACTGACACAAAACTGCTCCACAAATGCAGATCCTTCCCCCCTTTGCTTCCTGCAGGAATGCCAGCAGCTCCAGGCTGCTAAATATAAACCTGGGAGAGGAGAGGAACTGAGAGAGGGGTAAAAATAGCCCCGGGCTCGCTGCAGCCTCTCCTGCCACGCCCGAGCTGCTCCCTGCTCCTGGTCTCGCCTCCCCGGGCTCATTTTTCCAGCTACACCTGGACCTGAATGGGATCTGCTGCTGGGAGTTCACATTAAAGCTGGGATTTATGGGATTGTGCTTGTCCTCAGCCCTTGGTTCCTCCCCAGCAGGAACTCCCCCTGTCCCATTCGGATACAGGACCCCAAAGCTGGGATTTACGGGATTGTGAGCTGGGATTTATGGGATTTATGGGATTGTGCTTGTCCTCAGCCCTCAGCTCCTCACCAAGAGGAATTCTCACCAAGAGGAATTCTCCTTCCCCAACAGGAATTCTCACCAAGAGGAATTCTCCTTCCCCAACAGGAATTTGTCCTGTCCCATATGGATACAGGATCCCAAAGCTGGGATTTATGGGACTGTGAGCTGAGATTTATGGGACTGTTCGTGTCCTCAGCCCTCGGCTCCTTCCCTGACAGGAATTCACCCTGTCCCATGTGGACACAGGATCCCAAAGCTGGGATTTATGGGATTGTGATTGGGGATTTATGGGATTGTCCTTGTCCTCTGCCCTCAGCTCCTTCCCCGACAGGAACTCACCCTGTCCCATAGGGATACAGGATCCCAAAGCTGGGATTTGCTGCAATTTGTTTACCCACAACCTTGCTGCCAGGGGGAATGTGGGGTCAGGCTGGGGCAGGAAATGTGGGGTCCCAGGGGGAATTTAGGGTCTGGCCGGGCAATGTGGGGTGCCCCTCAGCTCCCCGGGGTTCCCGGAGCTTCACCCACCCTCCAGCCGCATTCCTTGTGGGAGAAAGAAATCCCATTTTACAGCTGCTGTCCCCGGCACGGGTTTCCAAGGAAGAACTCCTAGCGACCGCCTTTTGTTGTGTTTAATTTTGTTTAATTTTGTTGGGTTTTGTGTTTAATTTTGTTTAATTTTGTTGGTTTTTTTTTTCCCCCCCGACAGTGTCCTAAAGGAAGCGGTGGCGTTTATTGACTTTCGGAGGGAAAGTGCCACTTGTTAAGCAAAGCGATGACATCACTTTTGGTTTTACAGCCTGGCAGGAACAATTAGAGCAATCCCTGGATGCTGCCAGGGATGCAGAGCTGGATAATTAACAGCAGGCAGGAACATGACGTTGCACGGCGGGACACGAAGGGAAGGAGCAATTTCGCACGGCAATGAGGAATTTAGGCATCAACGGGCAAAAAAATGAAATCACCCGGCTTGGAACCCGGCCAAAAGCCAGGATTAAAGCCAGCAGGGCGAGTGATCTGCATTTACTGGAAGTGGGGTGGAGATAAATACCCGGCTGAAACACTTCAAAGAGCCCCAAAGGTGAATCCCAGCGGGAAAGATCCTCACGGGAGCCAGACAAGGAATTAACGATCCTTTAAACGCTGCCCTCAAGGCTGTGTCCGGAAATCACCTTTACAGCTCCTCGGTGAACTGTTCCCCCCGGGAATGGATCTCTCCTGCCTTTCTACAGCTTCCCTGCTCTGGAATTCCTGAGCCAGGTATTTTAGGCATCACCAGAGTGTGGAACTGTCCCCTCCCTCCTCCAGCAGGCTTTGGAAGCAAAGCTTTCCAGCACTAATTATTGCCGCTCAAAAATGATCAATTCTCTGTATTTTTCCTTACCCTTTTACCAGATTCCTGCCCCCATTTCCCAGCCGAAAGAGAGGAAAAGTTTGCTTCTTCTAAACCGTTTTTGTTTGTTTATTTATTTATTTTTTAATCCCCGGGGAGATTACCAGTTGTGTTTACAAGGCAAACTGAAAAGGCCCATTCAGCTCTCGGTGCTCCTGGCTGTGAGGTGGCATCGATTCACTCCTGCAAGGCCCGGAGAAATGGGGAATTCTGCTCCTCGCAGAGCTTTTATTTGCTCAGCAAACACGGCAATCCTGCAATGCTGTGTGTGGCTCCAGGGCCCAACCAACCTCGCTGGAATTCACAAAATCTCCAGGTTGAAGAGACCTTCAAGATCATGGAGTGGAGTCCAGCCCAGCCCCAACACCCCAACTGAACCCTGGCACCCAGTGCCACATCCAGGCTTTGTTAAACACACCCAGGGATGGTGACTGCACCACCTCCCCGGGCAGAACCAACATTGCATTGATCTCTTTAAAATCAGGGGAGTTGTGGAGTGCTCTCCTCTGGCTTTTGATCCGGAGTGGAGGAGGAATCTGGGGGGTGCCCATCCCATTTCCACAAGCAGGGACCTTAGATCCCATCCCATTTCCATGGACAGGGACCTTAGAGCTCATCCCATCTCCATGGATAGGGATCTTAGAGCCCATCCCATTTCCATGGACAGGGACCTTAGAGCTCATCCCATTTCCATGGACAGGGATCTTAGAGCCCATCCCATTTCCATGGACAGGGACCTTAGAGCTCATCCCATCTCCATGGATAGGGATCTTAGAGCTCATCCCATTTCCATGGACAGGGATCTTAGAGCCCATCCCATCTCCATCAGCAGGGACATCTTCCACCATCCCAGGCTGCTCCAAGCTGCCCCTGGCTACTCCCAGGGATGGGATTCCAACCTGTGCTGGCTGCAGGGATGGGAGGGAAGGGAAGCCCTGTGCTGGGTGCACATTCCCACTCTGCTTTGGAGCTGACAAGGAGCCCAGTAACGGGAGCACACAGAGGACCTTTGTTCTGCCCCGGGATATTTTGCCTTTCTCTGTGCCCTCAGCTCTCCCTCGGCTCCTGGTGAGTTCAGGTCAGCTCTGAGCGAGGCATCCCAATGCCAGCCATTATTCCAGCAGCTCAGAACACTGGGCACTTATTCCCTAACCTGGGAGAAGTGGCCAGTGCTCAGCTGGAGCAACAATGGGGCCACTGCTGGCCGGTCTGGCCAGCCCAGGGCTGGGGGAGCTCAGGGCTCGCATTGTCCCCACCCTGCCGGGGTCGTGTCAGCGCTTCCCTGGTACGTGCAGCATCCCCAGGGTGGGAGCAGCCTGCATTCTGAGGATTCTGAGGATTCTGAGGATCTCTGCACTCAGGGACTCACAGCCCCTGGATCAGCAGGTGCCCTGCACTGCCCAAAGGCCAGCAGTGGGACATGTCAGCAAAACTCTGAGCAGGAATTTCTCCCTCGGACACAATTCTGAGAATTCTGAGGATCCCTGCACTCAGGGATTCACAGCCCCTGGATCAGCAGGTGCCCTGCACTGCCCAAAGGCCAGCAGTGGGACATGTCAGCAAAACTCTGAGCAGGAATTTCTCCCTCGGACACAATTCTGAGAATTCTGAGGATCCCTGCACTCAGGGATTCACAGCCCCCATCCCATCTCCATGGACAGGGATCTTAGAGCCCATCCCATTTCCATGGACAGGGATCTTAGAGCCCATCCCATTTCCATGGACAGGGATCTTAGAGCCCATCCCATCTCCATGGACAGGGACCTTAGAGCTCATCCCATCTCCATGGACAGGGATCTTAGAGCCCATCCCATTTCCATGGACAGGGACCTTAGAGCCCATCCCATCTCCATGGACAGGGATCTTAGAGCCCATCCCATCTCCATGGACAGGGACCTTAGAGCTCATCCCATCTCCATGGACAGGGATCTTAGAGCCCATCCCATTTCCATGGACAGGGACCTTAGAGCCCATCCCATCTCCATGGACAGGGACCTTAGAGCTCATCCCATCTCCACGGACAGGGATCTTAGAGCCCATCCCATCTCCATGGACAGGGACCTTAGAGCTCATCCCATTTCCATGGACAGGGATCTTAGAGCCCATCCCATTTCCATGGACAGGGACCTTAGAGCTCATCCCATCTCCACGGACAGGGATCTTAGAGCCCATCCCATCTCCATGGACAGGGACCTTAGAGCTCATCCCATCTCCATCAGCAGGGATCTTAGAGCCCATGCCATCTCCATCAGCAGGGATCTTAGAGCCCATCCCATCTCCATCAGCAGGGACATCTTCCACCATCCCAGGCTGCTCCAAGCTGCCCCTGGCTACTCCCAGGGATGGGATTCCAACCTGTGCTGGCTGCAGGGATGGGAGGGAAGGGAAGCCCTGTGCTGGGTGCACATTCCCACTCTGCTTTGGAGCTGACAAGGAGCCCAGTAACGGGAGCACACAGAGGACCTTTGTTCTGCCCCGGGATATTTTGCCTTTCTCTGTGCCCTCAGCTCTCCCTCGGCTCCTGGTGAGCTCAGGGCAGCTCTGAGCGAGGCATCCCAATGCCAGCCATTATTCCAGCAGCTCAGAACACTGGGCACTTATTCCCTAACCTGGGAGAAGTGGCCAGTGCTCAGCTGGAGCAACAATGGGGCCACTGCTGGCCGGTCTGGCCAGCCCAGGGCTGGGGGAGCTCAGGGCTCGCATTGTCCCCACCCTGCCGGGGTCGTGTCAGCGCTTCCCTGGTACGTGCAGCATCCCCAGGGTGGGAGCAGCCTGCATTCTGAGGATTCTGAGGATTCTGAGGATCCCTGCACTCAGGAACTTACAGCCCCGGATCAGCAGATGCTCTGCACTGCTCAAAGGCCAGCAGTGGGACATGTCAGCAAAACTCTGAGCAGGAATTTCTCCCTCTGACACAATTCTGAGAATTCTGAGGATCCCTGCACTCAGGGATTCACAGCCCCTGGATCAGCAGGTGCCCTGCACTGTTGGTTTGCTCCAGAAGGGCTGGAAGTGGGAAATGTCAGCAAAACTCTGAGCAGGAATTTCTCCCTCGGACATAATTCTGAGGATTGTGAGAATTCTGAGGATTCTGAGGATCTCTGCACTCAGGAATTCACAGCCCCAGATCAGCAGGTGCCCTGCATTGCCCAAGGGCCAGCAGTGGGAAATATCAGCAAAACTCTGAGCAGGAATTTCTCCCTTGGACACAATTCTGAGGATTGTGAGAATTCTGAGGATTTTGAGGATTCTGAGGATCCCTGCACTCAGGGATTCACAGCCCTGGATCAGCAGGTGCCCTGCACTGCCTGAAGGGCCAGCAGTGGGAAATATCAGGGACAGCTGAGCACAGGGATCCCAGCCCAGCTCCCTTTTCCCAAAAGATATTTAATTCACAGCCCCTGGATCAGCAGGTGCCCTGCACTGTTGGTTTGCTCCAGAAGGGCTGGAAGTGGGAAATGTCAGCAAAACTCTGAGTAGGAATTTCTCCCTTGGACACAATTCTGAGGATTCTGAGAATTCTGAGGATTTTGAGGATTCTGAGGATCCCTGCACTCAGGGATTCACAGCCCCTGGATCAGCAGGTGCCCTGCATTGCCCAAGGGCCAGCAGTGGGAAATATCAGCAAAACTCTGAGCAGGAATTTCTCCCTCAGACATAATTCCGAGGATTCTGAGGATCTCTGCACTCAGGGACTCACAGCCTCTGGATCAGCAGGTGCCCTGCACTGCCTGAAGGGAGGGCCGGCAGTGGGAAATCTCAGGGACAGCTGAGCACAGGGATCCCAGCCCAGCTCCCTTTTCCCAAAAGATATTTAAAGCACCAGGAATGACATCCTGGACACCAGATAGCCCCGTGGAATTTGAGAAATGCAGCCACCTCTGGCACATGGGAAAGGAGGAGGACAAAGAGCAGCACACAAAGGGTGCAGAGAAGAAGGGGAAGCCAGATCCTTGGGAAAAGCCTTTCCAGAGGGATCCTGGCCTCAAAGGCCCTGGACAGGATTAAATTTCCCAGGGAAAAAAAACCCCACAAAACAGCTGGAATCTAAACAAAACCCCACATTTCTGTGGAGCAGCAGCAGCACCATGAGCACTCGGAGCAATTAAGAGCTCGGCTCTTTGCCATGGGTTTTCGAAGAGACTGGAAATGTTTTGTCTTGACAAAAGGACTTGGAAAAAACCCTGAAATCTCTGCCTGTTTCGCTCCACAGCCTGGAGACACCTGGATTTCCACATCCTGGAGGAAGAGCTGGAAAGATTTCACATGGGATTAAAGCTCCCTCCTCTCCCAGCAGGATGCCAGCTCTGCTCCAGCAGCTCCTCAGAGCTGCCACTGCTCCTAAACCACCCCAAATCACCCTGGAACAGATCTTCCTGCAGAGCAGGGATGGAATGAGAGGGGAAGGTGCTCCTGTCCCCACTCCTGTCACTCCCAGTCCCAGCCATGGCCTGGGCTTCCCCCAGGACAAAGCTCTGGAGCAGCAGTGCCACAGTTTGGCATTAAAGGCACAAAACCCCCTGGAAATCTGATTTATTTAAAGCCCTGCGAGGGTCACGTGGTTGGGAGGGAGGGAGCAAACCCTGCCAGGCTCCTGCCCTGACTGCACTAAGCTGGGATTAAACCTTAAACCAGCCCTGCACCCATCCTCCCAGGGCCCTGTGCTGTATGTGGGAATATCCCATATTTCCCCCTCGGATGGGAAGGAAAAGCAGCCACAGGGAGAGGGGCGAGGAGGAGCCAATGTTTGAGGGACCAGAGGGTTTCCAAGCACAGCAGGAGCTGTGATCAGTATTTCTTTTATTTAAATAAATACATAAATATAATTATTTTTGGATCTCTCTCTCTCCTAGAAAGGGAAATCCTGCAAAACCTTTCATCCCGACCCTTCCTCATCCTGATGATCTCAGAGCCCCAGCTGGGTGAGATGTGGGATCTGTGGGGTCTGGGGGATCTGTGAGATCTGGGGGGTCTATAGGATCTGTGGGGTCTGTGGAGTCTGGGGGACCTGTGGGGTCTGTGAGATCCTCCTGGCCTGGCTCTGCTTCCCCAGTGAGGGAAGGGATCATCCCAGTCCTTGTCCCAGCTGGGGATCAGGAATTTCTGCTGTTCCCAGGTGAGGGAAGGGATCATCCCATGTTGGAACTCTGACTCTGAAGAGTGAGACTTCAAAAATAATGTTTCCTGAGTTTTATTAGCCCTGACCTTGGAGCAAGAAAGAGCTTGGTATTCCAGCAATCCCAGCCCTTGCCCCAGCTGGGGATCAGGAGTTTCTGTCCCACTGAGTTAATTTCCTAAAACTGTAAACTGTAAAAATAAATACTAAACTTTTCCCCTAAAACATTAAACTTTTCCAAACATTTTTCCATAACTGCCCCTGAAAACCTTCAAATAAAAATCCACAATCCCAGCCCTTGCCCTAGCTGGGGATCAGGAGTTTCTATCCCACTGAGCTAATTTCCTAAAACCTATAAAAATAAATACTAAACTTTTCCCCTAAAACATTAAACTTTTCCAAACATTTTTCCATAACTGCCCCTGAAAACCTTCAAATAAAAATCCAGTTTTATGTTACCTCCTTATTAAAATTATCTCCAATTTGACTTCCAAGTTAAGAAAAAGGCAACAGAATAGAGAGATCCCAAGTGCAATAAACAGATTATTCCTGCCTCAGTGCAAGCTCTGATCCCTTTCCTGGGAGGAAACGTTTCAGGCCTGTCTGGGAGCCCGGGTGAGCACGGAGTGTTTGGATAAACCTTGCTCCTCGTTAAACTGTAAATGCCATCTGTGCCACCCCGCCAAGGCCAGCCCCGTGTCCTCAAAGCTGTGGTGTCACTTGTAGACAAAGCAGATACATTGGTGGGGTTGAAAATAATGAATTTTCCTTTTAATATTTTAATACTTTTATTATATTTTATATTAATTTCTTTGTATATTATATTTTTATCTTTTTTATATTTTTATAGTTTATTAAATATATTTAATAGTTTTAAAATAAATAATATTAATGTTAATATTAATTAATATTATTAAATTTTATATTTTATATTATTTATTTAATAATATTTTAATATTTTATCTTAAAACATTTTTTTCACTTCACTCCAAACCCAGCTTCTCTCTGCTATAAAAGCCTCACTGGGGGAGGAAGCCCCGCTGTCCTTGACAAGCCAGGCTGGTTCCTGCTCAAGCCTTGGAGAGATAACAGAGCCCAGAGCGAGATAACAGAGGGAAAGAGAGGGATCTCCCCAGGAAAAGTCATGTCTGGGCCCTCAGGCCTTGGACACTGCAGCCCGGCTGCGTAAAAGAGGCGTCAGAAGCGGAAAATAATGGAAATAAATTCATATACTGTGCTTTTCCCCCCACTGCAAATCAAAACACAGATGAATTTCCATGTGGTTTTCACAGGAAAATAACAGAAATAAATTCAAATATTGTGCTTTTCCCCCCACTCCAAATCAAAACATAAAGGAATTTCCATGTGGTTTTCACAGGAATGGAGGAAAATCCACACTGAAAAAGGGATGGCACCGAGCAGGGCCTTGGGCACTGTCAGGGAGAGAGGCACTGGCCTGCAGGCTGCTGTGCATAAAACAGGGATCAAAAATGTAAAAATAATGGAAATAAATTCATATATTGTGCTTTCCCACCAATCCAAATGAAAACATAGAAGAATTTCCATGTGGTTTTCACAGGAGTGGAGTAAAAAAGGGGTGACACCGAGCAGGGCCTTGGGTACTGTCAGGGAGAGGTGCTGGCCTGCAGCCTGCTGTGCATTAAAGAGGGATCAAAAATGTAAAAATAATGGAAATAAATTCAAATATTGTGCTTTTCTCCCCACTCCAAATCAAAACGTAAAGGAATTTCCATGTGGTTTTCACAGGAGTGAGGAAAATCCACACTGACAAAGGGATGACACCGAGCAGGGCCTTGGGCACTGTCAGGGAGAGAGGCACTGGCCTGCAGCCTGCTGTGCATAAAAGAGGCATCAGCAGTGGAAAATAATGAAAATAAATTCAAATATTGTGCTTTTCCCCTCACTCCAAATCAAAACATAAAGGAATTTCCATGTGGTTTTCACAGGAGTGGAGGAAAATGCAGAATAAAAAAGGGATGACACTGAACAGGGCCTTGGACACTGTCAGGGAGAGGCCTTGGACACTGCAGCCTGCTGTGCATTAAAGAGGCATCAGAAACGTAAAAATAATGGAAATAAATTCAAATATTGTGCTTTTTCCCCTACTCCAAATGAAAACATAGAGGAATTGCCATGTGGTTTTCACAGGAGTGGTAAAGGGATGACACCGAGCAGGGCCTTAGACTCTGTCAGGGAGAGGAGAGGCTTGGACACTGCAGCCTTCTGTGCATAAAAGAGGCATCAGCAGCAGAAAATAATGAAAATTAATTCAAATACTGTGCTTTTCCCCTCGCTCCAAATCAAAACATAAAGGAATTTCCATGTGGTTTTCACAGGAGTGGAGGAAAATCCACACTAAAAAAGGGATGGCACCAAGCAGGGCCGTTCCAAGTGCATCCAATCCTCCTCTCCTGCCTCCCAGCTGATAAGGAAAGCTGGAGATAAGGCAGGATTATAACCCTGAGGTTTGAATAGAGGAGGGATTTTGGCCCAGGCTCTCTCAGCAGGGCCTCCCAGTGCTCCCAGTTGTGATGTGGTTCAGCACTGGTGTGGCTGCCTGTGCCTGCTGCAGGCTGGGCCTGCCACGCTATGATAGCATAATTAGTGGCACAATTAATCATTAATCAGGGGGGATTGGGAGGGATTAAATGCTTAAACAGCACATGTGCTGCTAATGGTAATTTATTAAAATGCTCCTTCCCCCTCGGATGCTCTGCTGTGTTTGCCTGGAATTAAAATGCCCCAATTGAGCCTTTTCCAGGCACTTTTCTGAGGAAATGGCTCTGCCCATCCCTGGGTGGGGAATTTGGGGGAACCCAGAAGATCCCAGTCAGGCTCTGCAGGGACAGGGCACCCACGGGAGCGATGGGACAGTGACAGGACAGAGGTGGGACAGCATGGGACAGAAATGGGATAACAATGGGACAGTGATGGAGCAGGGACGGGACAGAGATGGAGCAGTGGATGGGAGAGCATGGGACAGTGACAGGACAGAGATGGGACAGTGATGGAGCAGTGAGGGGACAGAGGTGGAGCAGTGATGGGATAACAATGGGGCAGTGAGGGGACAGAGATGAGGCAGTGATGGAACAGTGATGGGACAGTGAAGGACAGCATGGGACAATATGGGACAGAGATGGGGCAGTGATGGGATAGCAACAGGATAATGATGGCACAGAGATGGGACAATGATGGGACAGAGATGGGACAATGATGGGACAATGATGGGACAGCAATGGGACAGCAATGGGACAATGATGAACAGAGATGAGACAGCAATGGGACAGCAATGAGACAGTGATGGGACAGAGATGGGACAGAGATGGGACAGCAATGAGACAATGATGGGACAGGAATGGGACAGCTCCTGCTGCTCCTGCTCTCCCCAGGCCTTTGGGAGCCCCTGCTCAGGCAGAGGACATGGCAGGCAGGGTGTGTGGTGCGTTGGCTGATTTGTTCAATTCGGTTTGGGCACACAGAGACTCTCCTTGCATTTTAATTTGGACCAGACACAGTCTGGGTATAACCAAAACCTCCAGTTCTGCCTCCTCCTCCTCCTCTTCACAGTCCCCAGACACACCAAGACCATTTCCTTGGTTCTGTTGTTTATGGATCATGGATCTACTGGATCAGGGCTGGATCCTCAGTTTCTGAGATCTCCTGAAAGTCCCTCTGGATCTACATTTGCTCCAGCACAGGCTTGGCCCATAAACCACCAATCTAAAAGGTTTTCCACCCAATAATTCCAGTCATAGATGGCATAAATCCAAGCTCCAGGTGATGTTCCATGCTGGAATGCAGGAAAAAAACCTCTCAAAATGCTGAATTTATATTCCAGAGATGGGACAATGATGGGACAATGATGGGACAGCAATGGGACAGCAATGGGACAATGATGAACAGAGATGAGACAGCAATGGGACAGCAATGAGACAGTGATGGGACAGCAATGGGACAATGATGGGACAGGAATGGGACAGCTCCTGCTGCTCCTGCTCTCCCCAGGCCTTTGGGAGCCCCTGCTCAGGCAGAGGACATGGCAGGCAGGGTGTGTGGTGCGTTGGCTGATTTGTTCAATTCGGTTTGGGCACACAGAGACTCTCCTTGCATTTTAATTTGGACCAGACACAGTCTGGGTATAACCAAAACCTCCAGTTCTGCCTCGCAATGGGACAGCAATGGGACAATGATGAACAGAGATGAGACAGCAATGGGACAGCAATGAGACAGTGATGGGACAGAGATGGGACAGAGATGGGACAGCAATGAGACAATGATGGGACAGGAATGGGACAGCTCCTGCTGCTCCTGCTCTCCCCAGGCCTTTGGGAGCCCCTGCTCAGGCAGAGGACATGGCAGGCAGGGTGTGTGGTGCGTTGGCTGATTTGTTCAATTCGGTTTGGGCACACAGAGACTCTCCTTGCATTTTAATTTGGACCAGACACAGTCTGGGTATAACCAAAACCTCCAGTTCTGCCTCCTCCTCCTCCTCTTCACAGTCCCCAGACACACCAAGACCATTTCCTTGGTTCTGTTGTTTATGGATCATGGATCTACTGGATCAGGGCTGGATCCTCAGTTTCTGAGATCTCCTGAAAGTCCCTCTGGATCTACATTTGCTCCAGCACAGGCTTGGCCCATAAACCACCAATCTAAAAGGTTTTCCACCCAATAATTCCAGTCATAGATGGCATAAATCCAAGCTCCAGGTGATGTTCCATGCTGGAATGCAGGAAAAAAACCTCTCAAAATGCTGAATTTATATTCCTGTGCGTGTTCCCGAGTGCAGAATCAAGGCTCCTGCTCACAAACCTTGTCAGATTTAGCAACTAAAAAAAGCCACGGCTCCAAGAGTGGGAAGTGCTGGGAGCAACAGGAGAGAGGGAAAAGCTGGGGGTGTTTTGAGGATAAATCCCCCCAGAATCAGGAATCCCAGCCCCTGAGTGACCAGCACATAAATGCTACCTGAATAATTAATAGAAAATAAACCATTAAAATAAAAATGGAGACAGAGCAGAAATATAAGGAACGCTGGGAATGTTTTCCTGCTTCCCAAAAAAGGCACATTTTGATTTCTTTGGGGGTTTCAGTGTTTATGGTTGGCTTCAGCAGCCTCTCCTTTTAAATGGAACGATTCAAGGCAAAATCACCACAGAAAACTGCTCAAAGCCAGTGGCCTGCCCCACTGCAGCTGGGAAAATTTGGGTTGTTTTAAAGGAAATGGCTGAGGATTTCAGAGATGGGGAAGGAAGAGAGGGAGAGGGTTCATGGAGAGGCTTCAATAATAAAAACACTGAGAAGGTGCCCAAAAGATGAATTAAATTCATAAAACCCAGAGCACAGCGAGACAGGAGCTGTTTGATTCAGACCAACACATCCTGGAGAGAGTTTTAGGCCTCAGGGTTGAGATCCAGAGCTGCCAGTGATGGGATTTTCCCAACCCCAGGAATAAACTCCGTGCCTCAGTTTCTCAGCTGATAAATGAAGATGACAAGGGCGGTGCAAGGGTGGAACTTTTGGGTGTCACCAATAAAATTAATAAGGGAAAACATGAAAAAATTAAAAACTAACAAAATAACGAACTGAAAATGCCATTAATTGGAGTGTCCTCATTAGCAGCCCACAGGAGCTCTCCCTTCCCAGGCACTCAGGAAAGGGCAGCGATTCCAACCCCACTCCCTCCTGTTTTCCCCCTCTCTGCACCTCAGCAGCAGCTCAGGTGACCCAGGTGTCCCAGCAGAGGTGACAGGGACCGAGCTCTGACAGCTCTGGATTGGGAATTTGCCACTCAGTTTGCGATTTTTGTTGTGGCAGTGCCCGCAGGCCCCAGGGATGGAGGGGTCACGGTGACAAACGAGGAATTGTTCCTGGTTTGAACCCACACAGGGCAAGGAAAAGGAAACAAACCCAGCTGAGATCCCTGAAATGTCCCATCTGAGTGCTCCTGGATCCCAAAAAGCAGCAATCCTTGCAAACAGCAGCTCAGACACCCCTCTCTGAACACTTCCCAAGTTATTCCTGCCCCCAGCACCCCTGGGGTGGCAGAAAACAAAAGCCACAACCAAAGGTGGAATTGCTGGTGCTGGCAGCGGGATCCAGCTCGCTGGAGCGAGTGCCTGGAGCATCCTCCTGCTTCCCGAGCTGCATCCCCGCAGGTCCTGCCTCCCCCTGGAGCTGCACTCCGCACCCAGAGCCCCTGCTCAGGTGTGGGAAGGAACACCCAGACCTCCAGCAGGGATCAGGAAGAGATGTGGGCAATTCCCGGTGGGGAATTAGGCTGGGAAAATCCTGTGGTGGCTTGGAGCTCGTCCCTGAAAGAGCAGGGAAAAGCAGGAGGAAAGGGAAAGGTCTGAGGTTGGGCTTGGAAGGAGCTGCGTGGAGGGAGGGAGGTGAAGGACAAGCAGACAGATGAGAGGTGACAGCGGTGGCAGCAGCACAGATGAACCCCAGCCCTCTGTGCCAGGGCTTCCCACACTGCTCCGTGCCTCGAAAATCATCCCAGCAGCAGTTTCTCTTCCAGCCAGAAAAGAGATAGGAGCCAGAGATTGGGAGCGACTGAGCAAACAAGCAGCAGATGAGCAGCACTGGCTGCGGGCAAAACGCTGCTGCCTTGGAAGGAACGCTGGGCTGGGAGGTTGGGAGAGGGCAAAAGATGCTCGAGCTGATTACTCTGCAAAGTTAATTGTTCACCAGATTGGGATCTGGGCCACATCCATCAACAGGCTGCTTCCTGCCATCAGGTTTCCTGGACAAACAGCAGGAGCCAGTGGATTTAGAGGAGAGCAAACCCGGCAGGGCAAAGCTCTGCCTGGATTGGGTTCACTGCCAGCAAAGGCCCTTCTCCAACAGAGCCCTCTCATCGCTTCCCTGCCTGCACAGAGGCAAACCCAGCCCAGCTGAGCTGAGCTTTTGGGGTGTCAGCACATGAATTAGAGCAGAACTCGTTCCAGGCTTGGGATCTCCTCTGAGCTGAGCCAAGCTCCCCTGTCCTGCTGCCTGAAGAAGCTGCCTCGATTTCCCTGAGGATGGAAGGAGAATCTGGGAGGCTCCTACTGAGCCTAAGCCCTTTTGGAAACTCTTACTCTTCTTGGACATGACTCCAAACAAACAGATCCCAGCTTTTCTGGAGATTCTCAGCCCTCCTGGCCCAAACCTCAGCTCTGTGCAAGCCAGAGGAATGTCCCAGGGTTTACAGGCATTGACCAAACATTCATTTCTCTCAGAAGGCTGGACCGAGGGGATGATGGTCTCAGTAGAAACTGCAACGTGGATATTTTAATGCACGTGGTGAGTGGACACCCAGGGTTCTGCCTGACCAGCTGGTGGAACAGGGAAAATGGAAGAATCCTCATGGATTTGGGAGATCAAAACTCAGCTGAGCTCCCTGTAGCACCCTGAGCCGTTTTGCCTCTGTGTTTTACCCCTGTGCAAAATGCAGCTGCTCCCATCTGCCTGCTCTGGGTCCAGTGCCAGCGGGGGAAGGCAAAAACTGTCCCCTGCAGCACCCTGTGCACCCCAGCCTGTCCCCAGGGGACAAGTGACACTGGCAAGGAATGCTCACGAGAGGCAGCAGCTCAAGATTTAAAGCAGCTCATTTGGAAGCCAATAAAAAGCAGCCAGCTGCACTTCAGCCACCTGTAACTAGCAATGTGTGACACCATCCCTTCCCTCTGTCGCTCTGTCACCAGCACAGCCTCTCTGAAGGGTCCATTCAGGGCTCCACAAAGAGCTGCCTCAGTGAAAGGGGCCTCCACGGCGCGGAGATGAGGATTCAGTGCTTCCCATCCCTGCCAGCACCCCAGAGCTCTGCAGAGCTCAGGGAGCAAAGCCCTGAGAACAAAGCAAGGTCAGGAGTTACCAGATGGGGGAACTCAGACGTGGGGACACGGCGGTGACGTGGCCAAGGCCAGGCAGAATCCGTGGCAAGGCCATGGACAGGGGGAGATCTCCAGAGCCCTCATTAGTTGTAATTTTTTCTCTCTTTCTCTCTATCCCAGCAGGATGGGAGAGGAGGAACTCCCAGGATTTCTGGCGAGGCTGTTCCACTACTCATTCATTAACTGCTCCCATTTGGACATGGTACTGATATTTTCCAGCATGAGTGAGTGAGTAAGCCTGGGAACTTGGGACCAAATCTGTGAGCCCTGCCTAGAGCACGGACACCAAAACTTGCTCAGAAATCTTCTGGCATGACAGAGAGCCTGGAAATCAGCAAACGCTGAGCTGGGTGCCTCACACACTGAGGAAATTCCATGGATGGGGTGAGCCAGGTGCCTTCCTATTCCTGCCTCTTCCTTCTGGGACTCTTGGACATCCCTCCCACCTTTTTCTAGGGAGGAAAGGATGCTCCACACCACAAATGCACTGAGATTTCTGTGCCACCTGTGTGTGCCTGCTGACACCATGTCCATTACCCATGGCCAGATTCCTGGAGGGAATCTCTTCAGGATCATGGGAACCCTGCTGACACCATATCCAGTACCCGATGGCCAGATTCCTGGAGGGAATCTCTTCAGGATCATGGGAACTGCTGTTCCCGACCTCTCCCCTGCCCCACAGGCGCTGTCACAGCCTCGTGAGGCTGGAGAACAGGACTCTGCTTGCACTGACCACATCTCAGCCCCACGTGTTGGTACATCCCAGATCCACACCCCAAATCTGCCCCACACCACCGAGGAGGGAATTAATTAATCCCAGTTCCTTGCAGGGCCCTGTCTGACGGCTCTTGCCCTTTCACAAACCTCATCCAGAGGCTCCAACTTTCTGCCTGATGCTTGTTCAAAGCTTTTCCCCCTTCAGGCACCTTCTCCAAGCCCAGCACACATCACATTGCACCGCTGCTTTCCTTGATGCACAGCACAAAACCCAGCGCCAGCAGCCCCAGGCCTGACCCTGATTTTTTTCTTCCTCTCAGAGCTGATGCCACCATTGTGCCAACACGCTCAGCCCAGCTTGTTTTCACCGAGAGATGAGGCTGTTAAAGCTTTTCAGGCTGCCCTGGCACGGAGGGCAGCTCCCAAGGGGCTGTCTGGGGACAAAGAGGGGGACACATTCTGGGGCACACCCCCGGGAACTTGTCACAGCAACAGGCAGCGCTGGAGAGATGCAGCTGATTGTGACAGCCGCCAAAAACTGCAGCGCCAGGGGAATGCCGAGCTGCCAGCCCGGGGCAGGGCTCCCTCCCACCCACCGCACAGACCCTGGGTGTCACCCCCGGGCACTTCCACACTGAAAGAATCCCCCCAGACCCCTCACAGCGGGACCCACCCAGGGATGCCCATCAAAATCCAATACTGGGCTTGACCTGGGCTCCCTGAAACAGATTTAGGACCAAACACGCGCAGGAATCTCCCTCACCAGGGAGCACCAAGCCACAAACCGTGCCGAGCTGAACCCTCCCTCTCCGTCCCTCCAACTCCAACTCTCCCCTCCCCTCGCACTTTGTGCCCCGCCAGCCCCAAAGGCAGCGGTGGTGGTCCCCAGAGGGGCTGGGGGAGCGGGCAGGGCTCCCGGAGGGGCTGGGGGGACGGGCAGGACCCCGGAGGGGCTGGGGGCCTGTCAGGGTCCCCGGAGGGGCTGGGGGACGGGCAGGGTCCCCGGAGGGGCTGGGAGAGCGGGCAGGGTGCCCGGAGGGGCTGGGGGGACTAGCAGGGTCCCCGGAGGGGCTGGGGGACTGGCAGGGTCCCCGGAGGAGCTGGGGGAGCGGGCAGGGCTCCCGGAGGGGCTGGGGGAGCGGGCAGGACTCCCGGAGGGGCTGGGGGGACTGGCAGGGTCCCCGGAGGGGCTGGGGGGACTGGCAGGGTCCCCGGAGGGGCTGGGGGAACCGGCAGGGTCCCCGGCCCGCGGCGGGGTCACCCCGGCACTCACCGGCCGCCGAGCAGGTCGCTCTCCCTCCTGCCGTGTCCCTTCCTCCTTCCTGCGGGGCAGAGCAGGGGCGGTGCTGCGGGCAGAGCAGGGGCCGCTCCGGGAACGGGGCCGGGCTGCGAGCGGAGCGGGGCCGGCACCGGAGCGGGACCGGCACCGGAGAGCGGCTGGAGCGGTGCCGGCACCGGAGCGGGGCGGATGCCGGAGCCGGTACCGGAGCAGGAGAGGGTTGGAGCGGTGCCGGAGCACGCGAGAGGAGCCGGTGCTGGTGCCGGAGCAGGAAAACGGTTGGAGCGGTCCCGGTGCCGGGGGAGGGGGAGCGGTGCCGGTGCCGAGCAGGGGGCAGTTGGAGCGGTGCCGGTACCGGGGGAATTGGAGCGGTGCCGGTGCCAGTACCGGGGGAATTGGAGCGGTGGCGGTGCCGGTACCGGGGGAATTGGAGCGGTGGCGGTGCGGTACCGGGGGAATTGGAGCGGTGGCGGTGCCGGTAGCGGAGCAGGGGCAGTCGGAGCGGTGCCGGGGGCGGTGCGGGCGCGGTGCGGGACCCGGCGCGGTGCGGGAGCGCTGCCGGCGCTCGGCTCCGTGCGGCGCTGGCTCCTCCCCGCCGCAGCCCCGGGATCGGGAGCCCGCTCGGCCCCGCTGGCCCGGGCAGAGCCGCGCACGGAGAGCACAAACACACAAACACACGCACGGCGATCCCCGCCTCGCACGCCGGTCAGGGGAGCTCCCTCCTGCGGCTCCTCCTGCTCCTCCTCGAGCCCGAGACACCGGGACCGGCAGCCGTGGGGGTTTCAGCCTCTCGGGGTCGTGGATCTAGCAGCGGCTCCCCCACCCATTCCAGCTCCTTGTTGTCTTATATTTAGTCAAACATTCTGGGTTGGCCAAAAATAGAGCAGCCGTGGAAATAAATCAGGCTGACTGGAGGTGCCAACATTGTCTGCCTGAAAGTAATTAATTTCTTATATCCTCGGCTATATTAATCCTCGCCTTCCCTCCGCACGCCGCCCTGTCTGTCAGCAGAGTTGTTGTAATTAGTGCCGAAATCTGGGGGATGTGCAGGAGGTTTAAGGTGGTGGGGAAGGGCAGGGGGAAACCGAGGCAGGGAAGGCACAAAATCCGTCTCCACAGAGTGTGGGAGCACGGAGGGTACAGCAGGGCTGGCGAGGAGGACAGAAGGGGACACAAGTTCTGTGGAGGAAAATCCTAAATTTAGGGTCTTCTTTCCAGATATGGATACTCCACAAAAAAAGCAAAAACTGTCCAGGAGACACAAATTTGGGCTTGCTCAGTTCTCCTGCTGCCAGAACTCCTTTCCCCCTTGCTCCTTTGGTGCGTGGGAATCTCACTGGACTTGCTGACTCTCATTTCTTATCTCAGAACCACCAGGCTGGCTGGGAGACACTTCGAGGTGTGGGGAAGTGCTTCCCAGATGGTGCACCAGGAGCATCAAATCCGAGCCCCCTGGAGGGAAGGGATGTTCTAGAAGGATCCATCTCCTCTGGCCACCTCAGCCTGTCCCAGGGAGCACCCCTGAGGCCCTCAGCAATGTTTGGGTGCCCTGGGAGTGGGGTAAAACCTTCAGCAGCAGCTCTTCAGTGGGAGCAGGAGCTGAACCAGCGGGCTCTGAACTGGGCTGCCCCTCTGGGAGCAGGTGGGGGGTTCAAAATGAGGCACAGTGACCCAGAGGGACGTGGTGGCTTTGCAGCAGGGGTGAGAGGCCATCCTTGGTGACACAGGGTGAACAGCCTGTCTGTCACCTGCAGCTGATGGGGGTTGGCATCCTTGGCTCTGCAGGGCTCAGGGAGGAGCAGCAAAGGGGCCAGGGGTGATGTGGTGTGCAGGGTGTGTGTGACATCCAGACTGTGAGTGACATCCAGGCTGTGGTGTGACATACAGGGCTGTGTGTGACATCCAGGGTTATGTGTGACATCTAGACTGTGTGTGACATCCAGGCTGTGGTGTGACATCCAGGGCTATGTGTGACAATCCAGGGCTGTGTGTGACATCCAGGGCTATGTGTGACATCCAGGCTGTGTGTGACATCCAGGCTGGCTCCTGTGGCCGCCTGCCCTCCGCTCACCCCTGGTCAATGAGTACCCGGTCATGTGGGTGCCCACCCCGCTCCCTTCCTGCTGCTGCCTGCACAAATGGGCACTTTGGGGGGGGGTTCCCACATCCCAGGCTCTGCCATGGCTCTGATTTCCACATTCACCAGTCTCCTCCATTTAGAGGGGAGATGTCACCCTGGGGGAGAAGTCTCAGGCACTTCTGGGTCATTCCCAACAACTCCGAGACCACCTGGAGCCTTGAATCCAGTTTGAAACCGAAAGGAAAAGAGATTCCCAGGAAAAGCTCCAGCAAATTAAGCTGAAGGCCCCAAACTGGAACTTCAGAGAAACCACGAAGAGAAAGCAAGCACCGAGCAAAGGGCAGGAATGTGACAACAATTAGGGGACAGAGCCATGAGCTCGGCCCTTGTGTCACACCAGCTGCTCGCTGGTGCAGAACATTCCTCATAAACACAAATTACAGCCCTCGGCATGCCAGGGATTGCTGCGGGTGCCTGACAGCGCCGGCTCGAGAGGAGGATGAGCACAGGGAGAGCCCAGCTGCTGCGGGCGGCGGGGACTGAGCCGGAGAGCAGCGGAGGCATCGGCTGTGATGGATGGTCCCGGCACGGGGGGCACGGC
Organism: Onychostruthus taczanowskii; assembly: GCF_017590055.1. Taxonomy (NCBI): domain Eukaryota; kingdom Metazoa; phylum Chordata; class Aves; order Passeriformes; family Passeridae; genus Onychostruthus; species Onychostruthus taczanowskii. The sequence continues at coordinate 749,010 of NW_024505229.1, read as the reverse complement.
GGAGGGGGGACAGCGAGGCTGCTGATGGGGCTGGGGCCGTTCCACCCGCACCAGCCCAAAGCAAAGTGTCCCCTGGCGCTTCTGCGTGCGCTGAGGTCGCCGGGGTTGAACTCTGTGCCCACCTGAGGCACCGCTGTGATCCCCGAGTGAATTCGCTCAGCAGAGCCTCGGGGCATTTTCCGAACGTGCCAGCGGAATGGCTGAGCAAAGCGCTGGAGGTTTTTGGGAGTTTTTTCCAGAATTACTTTGCGTTCTGCCGTTGTTTTTTTCTCTTTTTTTTTTTTTTTTTTTTTTTTTTTTTTTTTTTTTGGTGATCGCAGACCCTCAGGGGGATGTGGGGGAAATGAAGGGTGAAGATGGGCTGGTTGTAGTCGGGAGCGTTCCCAAAAAAATGGGTCTGGCTGGGAAACTCCAACACTTTGTGTCATGGCCGTGATCACCTCAGCTCGTGCTGGGGGAGACTTTAAATCCTTCTCTTCCTCCTCCTCCTCCTCCTCCCGGTGTATTCCACACCCGGAATGGTCTCACAGCTCCCAGTCTGTCCCTGCCCAGGGCAGCAGAGGAGCGCTGGGTCTCAGCCCTCAGCCCTTTTGATGTAAATTGGATTTTTTTTAGGGATACTCGTGCTGTGTTTCCTCACACCGGGTGTCCCCTGTCACCTCCTGCCTGCAGCACCTCGGCCAGGCTGCGAGAGGAGGGGACGTGAGGAGGGGAGGGGGCTGCAGGGGGGTGGCAGCCACCTGGGTGGTGACATCCCAAGGGGCTGGGCTGGCTGGGAGCCGTGTCCAGGCAGAAATGGGATGCACATCACCCCGAGTGACAGCTCCGGGCTCAGTCCTGGGATTTCCTCCTGGTAGGAGCAATCCTGTTTCTTCCCCCCAGACACCCACCAGTGGCTGCTGCTTCCCAAATCCAGGGAAAAGGGCTCCTGTGCTCCTCAGGCTGCGGCAGGAGGAGCCGCCAGGAGCAGCAGGGAATGCTGCAGCATCCTGAGCAGCATTCCAGTCACACCCTGAGGGATTTCCCTGGGCTTCTCCTCTCCAGAACCTTCCCTGACAGCAAACCCCACTGCAGGACCATGAGAGGGACAAAAGGAAGGTGAGGAACCAGCACAGCAGCCCCAGCCCCGGCCTCAGGTCACTGGATGCCCCTTGTCCCTGTCCCAAGCAGTTTGAGGATGGGAATTTGGGAATTCCGAGGGGCTGGCACAGAGCTGGAGCCCTGCCCTGTGAAACTGTGCCAGCCCCAGGCTGGCTCCTGGTCAGGCACATGAAATCCTCTGCTTGTCCCTCATGTGGAGAGGCCCTGCTGGGGACACTGCAGCCTGTGCTGGGTGCTGGGGACAGGGGGGACAGAGCCCAGGGCGGCCTGGGGAGCAGGGACAGCCTGGCAAAGCCACCTTAGGAACAGGAACAGCCTAGCAAAGCCACCTTAGGAGCAGGGACAGCCTGGCAAAGCCACCTTAGGAACAGGGACAGCCTGACAAACCCACCTTAGGAGCAGGGACAGCCTGACAAAGCCACCTTAGGAGCAGGGACAGAGCCCAGGGCAGCCTGGGGAGCAGGGACAGCCTGGCAAACCCGCCTTAGGAGCAGAGCAGAGCAGAGCAGCTCAGGCTGAGCAGAGGTGACAGCAATGTCCAAATGTGTCACAGTAGGAGGAAGCAGCCCTGCTACAGCCATGCCAAGCTTCCTTTGGTGTAAAACCACTGAATTTTTGGTGTAAGAACACCCAGTTTTGGGTGCCAGCTGCTGGCCCTCGTGGAATACCTGTCCCCAGAGTGGGGGACTCGTCCCACAGCTCACACAGGAGCTCACCTGCACCGTGCCCAGGCTGCAGGGGAGATCCAACACACCCAGCAGCAGCACGCCCGGCCCAGCAAGAACCAGTCAAGGAAGATCCGAGCTCCAAAGCCAGCTCTACCCAGCAGGCACCGCTGTGTCCCCGGGGAGAGCTCCAGAGCTTGGATGTGCAGCCCAGAGGAGCCCTGGCAATGGCCAGGAAATGCAGAAAGTCGATTAAACCTGACAGCTCAGACTGAGGCTGTGGAGAAACAGCAACAGGACTGAGCCTGGCTCCTGCAGGGAGCGCAGGGCAGCTCTGGGGGGGTCACACTCACCTGTTTTCCTGCTGCAGGGCTCTCAGTGAGGATGCAGAGCCCTCTGAGGATGCAGAGCCCTCAGCAGCTCTGTTTCCCCCAGCGCTCAGCTCACATGGCCTCGCATGTGTGCAGCTCCCGAGGAGAGCTCCGGGGCTCTGCAGGGAACATTTCACAGTCACTGCATCCCTTCCCCACTGCCCTGCCACTCGATAGCAGCGTGGGCAGCGAGTCATGGAAAGGAAAATGTGTTCAATGCCTCCTCCTCCTCCTCCTCCTCCTCCTCCTCCTCCTCCTGCTGCTGCTGCTGCCCTGGCCTGGCTGCTCCCCCCAGGCACATGCAGGCATGTGGAAATCATTGCCTGGAGAGCAGAGCTGTGTTTCAGCAGCAATCCCAGGGCTGGGGTGAAAGCTGGCTGCTAAATCGAGGAGAACTGGGAAATGGGGCCGTGCTCCAGTGCCCAGCCTGCCTCGGTGGGAGCTGCTCGCTGGAGAGGGCAAATGAGCCCGGGGTCACAGCCCAGCCTGGGCTGTGCTCAGGTGTCGGAACCAGGACATCCTCCGGGTGACCTGGATGGCTTGGGCCCCTGGCAGGGGGCAGGCCAAAAACACTTGGGAATTCGATCTTAGCCCCTGGGAGAAATTACCAACCTTGTATGAAGAGTCACAGGTCGCAAAAGTTTAAGTGGCATAGTAGTGGCAATCACAGGATGAAGGAAGAAATTTTGGAACCTTGTACAGGGATGTTTAGAACCTTTTACAGGGGGGTTTAGAACCTTGTACAGAGGGGTTTAGAACCTTGTACAGGGATGTTTAGAACCTTGTACAGGGGGGTTTAGAACCTTGTACAGGGGGTGTTTGGGGTTCTGTACGTGGGGGTCAGGGGCTCCAAGATGGAGGGATTTGGGTGTGCCCTGTCCTCCTTCTTTCTCCTCCCTGGCATCCATGTTCAGGATGATGTTGGCACATTGGTTTAGAGTAGAAAGTCATTGTCTAGCATAGGTGATAGTATTGGAACATAAGTATAAACATAGCACACGTAGTTTCTAGTATAAAAGATAGCACCAGCCTGGGAGGCAGAGTGTGTGCCTCAGACCGACCTGCCAGACAGACCTGTGGCGGGTCGGAGAAAAAAGATCTGAGATAAGCAACAATAAACAACCTTGAGAACCACAGACAAAGAATTCCAGCTCTTTCTTCAACCATCGGGCTGGTTCGGGGTCATCCCGAGACTCAGGGACACCCTGATTTAACCACAACCTCCCAGCTACACCTCTGGTGGCTTCACAGACTCAGGGAATGTCTATCATAAAATGGTTTGGGTTGGGAAGAACCTTAAAGATCATCTCGTCTAAAACTCCACCTCTCACTATCCCAGGTTGTGCCAAGCCCTGTCCAGCCTGGCCTTGGACACTTCCAGGGATGGGGCAGCCCCTTCCCCACCCTCCCAGGGAAGGATTTTCCCATCCATCCAACCTGAACTTCCCCTCTTTCTGTGTGAACCCATTCCCCCTTGTGCTGTCGCTCCCAGAAGGGGCAGGACAGAAGGAATATTGCTATTCCTGTTTTAAAAGCAGGTGAATTGAGGAGCAGGAGAAATGGGGATGTTTGGGTATCCCTGTGCCTGTCCCAGAGCTGAGGGAGCTCCTCAGGGTCTCCCTGCAAATCCCCAAGCCCAGATCACTGCAGGCTGTTCTTGTCCCATGCTGGAACTGGGACAGGCACAGGGAAGACACAGCTTCTCTGGGAATTCCAGCCCAGCCCCTCACCTCCCTCCTAGCCAGGAATTCCTTCCTGATATCCCATCTAAATCTACACTCTTCCAGCTTAAAACCATTCCCTGTGTCCTGGTCATTCCAGCCAGGAATTCCTTCCCAATATCCAACCCAAACCTCCCCTTTTCCAGCTTAAAACCATTCCCTGTGTCCTGTCCCTCCATCTCTTGTCCCCAGTCCCTCTCCAGCTCTCCTGGAGTTCTCTGTGAATCTGAAATCACCCTGAAACCACTGGAAATCACTGAATTGGCATTTTCAGGGCTGTGTGACACAAAATCCTGTCCCCAAGGTGCCCAGCACTGCTGACCATGGCAACCACGAGGCCGAGCGCAAACCACTGAATCCAGCAGCATCTCCTCTGAATTTTGCCCATGGAGCATCACCATAACAACAGCTCCACCAATCCACACCAGAGATCCAGGCCCTTAGCAACCAGGAGCTGCCAAATTGCAAAACAAAGTTAAAAAAATAAAAATCTGCACCAAGTCTTTCCTGCAGGGTCCTGCTGTGGGTGGGCAGAGCTGCAGCGGGCAAAGCCAGGAAAATGCCCAGAGCACCACAGATCCCGAAAGTTCTGCCCCAGGAGGTGCCAAAGCCTCTCATGTGGAGCCACTGGAGGGTTTGGCCGCTGTTTTTGGTGTTTCACTGCATGTTTCCCCTCCCAAAGAGGGAAAGCTCAGCACACACAGCACCTGAGCTGTCACCCCTGAGAGCTCTGATTGTCACCCAGCCCTGGCACCTGCAGGAGCTGCTGTGCCTGGGTCTTTCCAGGTGTTTTCAGCAGCTGTTTCCCAGGGGTTAAACCACCTCAGCAGCTTCAAAAGAGCCGGAGTTTGCTCCTGTGAGTGAACCTTGTCCCCTGTCACCCTGCTTGGAGCATGGGGAGGAGATAAGCTGGTTTTTTTTTTCAGGGAACCATCCATCTCTCCCACTGAGTCACTGCCAAACCTCCCCTTCCCAGGCAGGTCACGGGGTGAGCTGGAGCTGAGCGCTCCAGGGAAGGGCTGAGGGAGCACACCCAGGGCTCGGAGCTGCTCCCTCCTGGGAGCAACAGGCACCAGGCTAAAGTCCTGCAGGGAAATGTGTCTGAGCAAACCCAGCAGGTCTTTCTCCCTGCCAGGACACACCAAACACACCAGCAAAGGGCCTGGTGCTTTCCTGCTGGCACAAACTGGGAGTCCCTGCTTGGACTGGGACCAGCAACACCCAGGGGTTGAGAACAGAGCTCAAACTGGGGATTTCCAGCCCAAAGCAGCAAACCCTGTTAGCAGGAGGCAATGCTGTGGTGGAGGAGGTCTGGCTGGAGGATAATTAGGATTTTCCAAGCCTTTGGCTGCAGGGATGCGTGGGTGGGTGGGTGTGTGGGTGGATGGAGCAGGAGGAGCTGTGGCAGCGGCTGGCACTGCACAGCAGGAACAGCTTGGGTGGCACCAGGAAGGGACTCCCTCACTGCTGGCTCGCACAGCCTTGGGATGCTCAGCCAGCATTTGCAGCTTGACTCACAGCCTGCTCAGCTATTTCCAGCCCAAATGAGGAATCCAGCCCGGCTCTGGCTTCCCAAAACATTGGTGCAGGCATAAACTTCAGCGGGCATTAGAGGGATGATGGATGTGAGAATGTTTCCAAAACAGAGAGCCAGCAGGGCTGGGGCAGCAGGGCTGGGCATGGGAATGGTGGAGCACTGAGGAGAAATCCCTGGAGGGCTGGAATGGCAGGGATGGACCTGGCAAAGACTCTGGGCCGAGCTGGCAGCGGGGTGGGCACTGTGCCACCCTCACTCCCGTGCCAGCCCCGCTGTGATGTCTGCAACGTTCAGAATTCCAGGAGGCAGAAGGACATGGAGGGGCACAGGCCCCTGAACAGGAACAGGGGTTCTTTTCCCTGTAAACCAAAACTCAACCCTCAATGTGCTGATGTCAGTTTGCAGGAGGCATTGGGCACTGCCAGGGCAGCCTGAGGTCGTGGGGGTGGCAGCTTGGGGCTGGGAGATATCCTGCATTTGGAATTTTATACAGCAGAAGGCCACTTGGGGCCACAGACCCCTGGACACAAATGCTGGTCTTTTTCCATGGGAAACCAAACTCTCCCCACCAGGTTCCTGATGTCAGCTTGCAGGAGGCACTTGGCACTGTCAAACCAGCCACACTTGCCTGTGGTGGCACCTTGCATCTGGGAGGCATCCTGGGACATCCGGAATTTCAGCAGCCGCTCTGGGCCACTGGGCCCTGGACACGAACGCCGGCCCTTTTCCCTGGGAAACAAAACTCACCAGGGCAGGTTCTTGATGTCAGTTGGCAGGAGGTGCTGGGCACCGCCAGGGCAACCCAAGCTGGAGGTGGTGGCACCTTGGGGCTGGGAGACATCCTACATTTGGAATTTTAGGAGGCAGGAGGCCACTCAGGACCACAGACCCCCTGGTGAGGCGCAGGCCCCTGAACACCAACGCTGGCCCTTTTCCATGGGAAACCAAACTCTCCCCTCAAGATTCCTGGTGTCAGTTTGCAGGAGCTGCTGGGCACTGCCAGGGCAGCCTGAGCTGGCGGTGGTGGCACCGTGGCTCTGGGACACATCCTGCGCCATTTGGGATTTTAGGGTGTGGCAGCCCCCGGGGGCCACTGGGGCTGGCAGGGCTGCTGGAGCTGCTGTTCCCCACCCCACACCTCCCATCCCGTGTGACACCCCCAGCTCTGCTGGGATATTGGGGAATTGGAGCAGATGGCAGCGGAGCTGGCTGGGAACAGGGAAAATCTCTCCTGCAGCTGCCGCTCGCTGCGTGCGCCGTGCCCTTCCCTCTGGGAGGGACAGGGGGACGCTGCCGGGGCTGGAGCAGCAACAGCAGCCCCAAAACACTCCCGGCTGGGGGCTGGGGCAGGTGACAGAAACACGGTGGTGACCCACGGTGTGCTCAAAGCAGCGGTGGCACCGCGGGGAGCTCGCGGTTCCTCTTCCCTGAGCTCCTGACGGTTTGTGCGCCTCGGGGTCGCTCCTGGACTCATCCCAGCAGGATTTAGGGGATCTCAAACGCTGCTCCAGCCTTTTCCCTCCCCGAGGAACCCTCACAGGCTGCTCTGTGCTGGTTCTGCCCTCAAAAAACCACAAACCAAACCGGCTGGAGCAGGCAGGTTGGACAAGGACCTTGTGCCCTCCTTCCCTGGGAGCAAAGGCAGCGTGGCAGCCAAAGGGCACAGGAATTCCTGCAGCAGGGAGCTGGCACAGCCTGGCAGGGCTGGCAGCTGCCCAGGGAAAAGCCTCAGTGTCCCAGGGACAGCACAAGGCTCAGGTGCTGCTCGGGCTGGGCAGGGAGGGAAACGAGCTCTGAGGGTGGCCAGGATTGGTTTGAACTGGTGCTGAGGGACAGGGGACATGGGACGCAGGACATGGGACATGGGACAGGGACAAGGGATACGGAGATACAGGACATAGGACACAGGACGTGGGACATGGGACAGGGACAAGGGATACAGAGATACAGGACATGGGACATGGGACAGGGACAAGGGATACGGAGATACAGGACAAGGGACACAGGACATGGGGGGACACAGGGACACAGGGACATGGGACACAGGACATGGGGGGGACACAGGGACATGGGACGTGGGACATGGGGACACAGGGACACAGGGACACAGGACATGGGACACAGGGACATAGGACACAGGGATATGGGACACAGGACGTTGGGGGACACAGGGACAAAAGACATGGGACACAACACAGTGACACAGGGACATAGGACACAGGGACAAGGGACATAGGACAGAGGATATTTTTCCCTGGATCCCGGGCCGTTCCCATCACGGAGAGCTGCAGTAGCCTTTCCCTGGAGCTTTCTCCTCCTGGAGCTTTTTCCCCGTGTCCCTCCTTGACCCCTCCCCAGCTCCTTTCCCCACCCACGGCCACCCCCGCCTGGCCTGTCCCCTGTTCCAGCCTTGTCCCCAGCCCTGCGGAGGTGGCGGCAGCTTTTGGAAAGTGCTTCCACCTCGTGGCCCTCTGGAGAAACGCCGGCTCGTGGAAAGCCCAGCCTGGCACCAGCGCGGCCGTGCCACCCTCTGGGCTCGCCCGGTGCCCCCGCTCGGCTCCGGGTGCTGCGGCCCCGCCGGGCGAGCACGGGCTGTCCCCAGGGCTGGGGACGAGCTGGAGGAGCCCGTGGTCAGCCCGGACCCAGTTCAAACCCAGTCGTCCCAGTTGTCCCAGTCGTCCCAGCATAGGGGGGCTGGCAGAGCTCAGCAGGAGCTGCCAGGGCTCGGCACCGCGTCTCCTGCGGCCCCTCCAAAATCCGCCCGTGCGGGCGCTGGGCTGGGGTGGGCACAGAGGGAGAAGCCTCGGGCACACTTTGGGAAGCAGCTGGTGGAGTTCAGGGCTTCACTCATCCCGTGGAAATGCTGCAGGAAGGGGGATCACAGCCCTGTGAGGGTCCCTGTCCCGATTGTGCCACCAGCACAGCTAGAGCTGCTGGGAAAGGCTCCTCTGCTCCACCGGGGGAGATTCCTGGGCTCCAGTAATCCAGGAAAACACCGTGGGCTCTACACAGGTCTGGTAGGACACTGGGGTCTCATGGGATCCCAGAATCCCAGCACGGTTTGGGATGGAAGGGACATTGGAGCCCATCCAGTGCCGAGGCAGGGACACCTTCCACTGGCCCAGGCTGCCCCAAACCCCGTCCAGCCTGGCTTGGGACACTGCCAGGGATCCAGGGGCAGCCACACAAAACAAACAGAAGGAATTCCCTGCTGGAATCTGCTGTCCCAAGGAATGGGCTTCGCTGGGCACGAGCAAGACTCAGCTTTATTTAGTCACATAAACCAATTGCATTTTTAGCATTTTTTGATACTGTTAGAAACCAAAGCCCATGAAGATGGCAAACCCATTTGCCAAGCTCCTTTATTTTGCAGAAACCCACCGGGATTGTTCCCTCTGATGCCGGGGCAGGAGCAGAGTGCCCTGAGGGTGCTGCAGTGGGGGACCCGAGCTGGGGTCACCCCACATCCTCCCCGAGGAGCAGCTGCTCCCCACAGCTCACCCGAGGGGCGCTCCCACACTGAAGTGACATCCCTGCTGTCACAGCCACATCGGAATCCTTCCAGAGGATGTCACCAGGCTGCTGTGTCCCGTTGTGGCTCAGCTGCAGCTTGAAGAGCGTGAAGAGTGAAGGGAATTCCCCAGAGGAATCGGGAATTAACGCCGGAGGATGAGCAGCCCGGCAGCTCTGTTTGTGTTGTTGGGCATGGCGGTGCCTTGGAATCACGCAGGGAACTGTTAGAGGGGTGCACTAATTAAAAAAAATGTTTAAAAAGCCTGCAGGTGGCACTGGGTGCCAGGGTTCAGTTGAGGTGTTGGGGCTGGGGTGGACTCGATGATCTTTAAGGTCTCTTCCAACCTGATCATTCTGTGAATTCTGTGATTTCCCATGGAATAAAGGACCTCAGATTTCACAGGAAAAGTGGGTTTGGCTGCAGTGGAAGCTTTCCCAGTGAAACTCCACTTGTGTTTGCAGGGAGCCTGCGAGGGCAGCCCTGCAGAGAACACCTGGATTCTCCCGTGGCTGCTGCTCGAAGCATTCCACGTGGCAAATCCTGACAGGTAACACGTCGGCAGGGCTTGAAAAGAGGCACAGCCAGGCTCCTCTTCCCGGCATCTCGGCTGCCACAACGCGGGGAGAGGCAGCTTTTAAAGGCGGGCAGGACTCAGCTCCTGCTCTCCTGGCCGGGGCTCAAGCCGAGCGCTCCCCGTTAACGAGCAGGAAATCGGGAGCGGTGGGATGGGAAGCGCTTTGTCCAGCCCATACGGACACTTGGCACGCCAGGAGCTGCCGGGGGTTAATCAGAGGCCTGCTGGAACCTGCCAGTCGCCACACGAGCCGGCGTGCCGAGGAAATTAAAACTCAGGCACCATATGCCGCGCGTCCCCGGGAGGGAGCGGAGCGTCGGGAGCGGCGTCCGCATCTGCCCGGGGCAGGTGCGAGCTGCGGGGGGGTCAGAGCCGGGATAAAGGGAGAGCTTCCCGTGGGTTATCCACCGGGATAAAGGGAGAGCTTCCCGTGGGTTATCCACCGGGATAAAGGGAGAGCTTCCCGTGAGTTATCCACCGGGATAAAGGGAGAGCTTCCCGTGGGTTATCCCAGTGGGATAAAGGGAGAGCTTCCCATGAGCTATCCACCAGGATGAAGGGAGAGCTTCCCGTGAGCTATCCCAGTGGGATAAAGGGAGAGCTTCCCGTGAGTTATCCACCGGGATAAAGGGAGAGCTTCCCAGGAGCTATCCCCCCGGGATAATGGAAGAGCTTCCCGTGTTATCCCAATGGATAAAGGGAGAGCTTCCCATGAGTTATCCACTGGGATAAAGGGAGAGCTTCCCGTGAGCTATCCCAGCGAAAAAAGGGAGAGCTTCCCGTGAAGCCAGCGGGATGAAAGGACTCCTTCCCAGGAGTTATCCCAGTGGGATAAAGGGACTCCTTCCCGTGAGTTATCCACCGGGATAAAGGGAGTCCTCCTCGCGGAATTCAGCCCCTCAGGATAACGCGAGTCCTTTCCCCGGAGTTCATCCCCCCAGGACAACACGCTTCTTCTCCCTGGGGCTCATCCTCCCGGGATAACGCCCCTCCTTCCCGGGGTCATCCTCCTCAATAACCTCCATAACGCCCTTCCTTCCCAGGATTTATCCCCCTCAACCCCGCTCCTCCTTCTCCCGGGTTAACCCCCTCAACCCCGCTCCTCCTTGTCCCGGGTTAAGCCCCGGGCGGGCCCGGCCGTGCAATAACGCCCTTCCTTCTCAGGATTTATCCCCCTCAGCCCCGCTCCTTCTTGTCCCGGGTTAAGCCCCGGGCGGGCCCGGCCGTGCCGGGGGGAGCCGGGGGGAGCCGGGGGGAAGGATGACACATGTTCAGCCCAGCCCAGCGGCAGAGCAGCCGGCGAGGCAGAGCCAATGGCTGTTTTTCATGCTCAGCGAGCGCGTCCATCTCCCCCCACACCCTCGAGCCCTTAAGTTGCAGCTTTTAACTACCTCGCTGAGCAGAGCAGAGCAGAGCAGAGATGCTGCTCAGCGGGAACAGAAGGCACAGCCTGCTGACAGGTAGCCAGCATGGACCCTGAGCCCGCCAGGGCCGGCTGCTGAGACAGGTACGTGCCTCCCGAGGCAGGGAGCCGAGAGCAATCATATTTGGGATGCAAACTTTAATTTTCCAGCAGGGGGAAAATGGAAATCTGGCTCCCTCGGAATGATTCATCCCCCCCTTCCCCAGCGCCGCCACCTCCCCTCCCCCTGCGCCCTCTCCCTGTCCCTCCCAGCTCCGACACTTCGCTGCGGTCTCTCCATCTGGGCGCCTTCGTTTTGGGGGGTTTTGGTGCTCCCTGAGCGTGGCAAAATCGGGAGAGAGGAGAGCAGCAGGACAGGGTGGTCCCCGCGGGCTGGGTGGGCTCCGGAGCCGTGGCGTGGCCGGGGTGGCTCATTCCAGGGATCCCGGCTGCTAAATCCATCCCTTGAGAGGCAGGCATGGCCGGGGTGGATCATTCCAGGGATCCCGGCTGCTAAATCCATCCCTTGAGAGCCAGGCACGGCCAGGGTGTCTCATTCCAGGGATCCTGGAAGGTAAATCCATCCCCGGGGATCCCTGCTCAGCTCACAAGAGGATCCAGGGGCTCTCCCATCCCGAGTTCCTACCCTGTCTGGCACCGGGAGGGTCCAGGGGCTCTCCCATCCCGAGTTCCTGCCCTGTCTGGCACCGGGAGGGTCCAGGGGCTCTCCCATCCCGAGTTCCTGCCCTGCCTGGCATCCGGCGCTCCCCGGGGCGGGAGGGCAGGGGAGGGCAGCGGTGAAACGGGGCCATGGCACAGTTGAACTCCACAGTTAAACTCCACAGTTAAACTCCCCTCTCCGCGGGTTTCACGCTGGAAGAGGACCCTGACTCAGCGCTGGCTGGTGTCACCTGTGTCCCCTGCCCTTTGGGGAAGGGGGAGGCCTGGCTGTGCCCCTTGGCGTGCAAAGCTGTGCTGCGGGACATCCCCCCTCTCCTCCGGCTGGAGATACCCAAGCTCCTGCTCGAGAGTCCCCACACGCGGCTGGAGGCACCGGGGGGAGGCAGAGGTGACACTGGTGTGGCTGTCCCCTCGTCTGGTGGCTTTTCCCCCGTGGGAGCTGTCCGGGCTTGCTGCTCCCGGGATTTCGGTGTTTTCTCAGGCCCGTCAAGGGGAATTAAAGCCAGGGGAGCTGTGGGGATCCTCCAGGAAGGAATAGCAGGATCTGCCTCCCCTGGGGAGCTGGAAAGGGTTTTTGTGGTCCCGGGAAGAAGAGAGGAGCGGGCTGTGCTTTCCCTGGGCTCGGCTTTGCTCGGGCTGGGCCGGGGCTGCTCTCGCTGTCCCCATTTCCACCCTCGGAGCTCATTCCTGGGTCTGTGGCTGGGGAATGTTTGTCCAACAAATCCCTCCTGGAGCTGGTGCCGTCAGGTGGCGCCTGGGAACAGGCAGCGCCGCCGCGGGAGCTGGGAGAGGGAGCAGCTGTGAGCAGCGCGTGGCACGGGAACGGGGACAGGGGACACCCGGAGACCCTGTGACACAGGGAACGGGGACAGGGGACACCCGGAGACCCTGTGACACAGGGAGATGGGGACACCCGGAGACCCTGTGACACAGGGAGATGGGGACACCCGGAGACCCTGTGACACAGAGAATAAGGACTCCCATCCCTCAAGAATCACCCTCCCACCCCTCGGGGATCCCTCCCACCCTTCAGGGATTGCCCTCCCACCCCTCCAGGATCTCTCCCACTGCCTTCAAAGCCGCAGCAGCCCGAGGGGACAGAGCAGCGTTGGAGCTGATGGTGCTGAGGGACACGAATTGTTCCCAGAAGTCCCAAACCCAGGAACATTTCTGCAGCTCAGCTGGGAGCAGAGAGAGCTGGGTGTGCAAAGAGCTGCTCACACTAACAAAAAAACACCCCTGGGTTTGCATCCAGGTTTACTCAGCTGTGACTTCACTGTGGACAAAAATCCCAGGCTGGGTTCCAGCTCGGGGACAGGACCAGGAGCAGGGATTTGGGCACAGCCTGGCTCGGTCCTGTGGCTCTCCTGCCTCTCCTGAGGCCTCGGGAGGGTTGAGCTAGAGCAGAGACCAGACAGAGCTAAAGAATAAAGCAAGGATTTATTAGGACACCTCAATGGATCCACCTTGGGCAGCACAACCCAAAATGGTCACAAAACGAACCCAAGATGAACCAAAATGGCCACAAAATGGGCAACTGCTCACGGGGTCTCTCACTTTTATCACTTCTTCTCCATTTGCATATTGGAGTTAATTGTCCAATTCCAGCTCCAGCCCGTGCAGTCCCATCCTTGTTTTTCTCTCTTCAGCCCACGTTGTTTGTGCTCCTGGGCTGAGATTTGGATCATTTGTCCTTGGTCCCAGCTAGAGAAGGAATTGTTTTGTCTCTGTGAACAGAGCTCACCACCCCCTGATATGAAGCCCAGACCCACACACTAAAGCAGCACAGAACCTGAAAAACAGAAAAGCCAAACCCTGAGGCATCACTGTGGTGTGCCCAGAGCCCATCCCAGGGGTGGCAGAGCTGCCCGGGCTCTCTGTGGAGCCGGGATTTGCAGCAGCAGCAGCCCCGGCGCAGGGGAGCACGTCCCCTGTTAATCAGCATTTAATTAAAGGACATGCTGACATTTGGAAATCAGAAACAAGTCTCCTGTGTGGGCTGCCTCTCTCTGCCGCTCGCCTCTTCTCTGAATCACTCCCTGACATTTTGCCAGATTAGGATGTGACTCCCTCTCTCTCTCTCTCTCTTTTTCTGCTTCCTTATAAAAATAAATTGAAAAGGAGCCGCGAAGGCCCCGCCGCTCCTCAGGGAGACGCCGGGGGGGACGGGGGACATCTCCCGTGATTCCCAGGATTACAACGCGTCCTGCAAGAGCCCCGATGCGGGGCAGCTTTCTGTGGGGCACGGGCGTGCTGTGGCTCCCCGTGCTGGCCTGGGACAACGCTTCTCCTGTCCGAAAGCACCCAGCGAGCCGGGTGGCCACCGCGGGGCTGGCACCAGCCCGGGGATGGCGCTCAGCGAGTCCCAGGCAGGGAAATGGGGAGCCCTGGCAGCGGCTGGAGCCGCGGAGACCCCCGGCTGGGGCGGGAGGGATGCGGGACCCTCGGAGCGTCACCCCAGGCTGGGGACAGGAGGGCCGAGCCCTGGCTGGACCCACGGGGGGGGGACACGACAGCCCCGACCCCGCAGTTGGTGGGGTCCCCCTTTTTACCTCACCTTCAGAACCGTCGGCCCTCCACGTGCAGCCCCCCAACCCCCGGCGCAGCTCCCCCGTGTCCCTCTCGTGTCCTCTCTGTGTCCCCCCCGTGTCCCTTCCATATCCCACACATGTCCCTCCGTGTCTCCCATGCTCCTCCGTGTCCCCCCCGTGTTCCTGGGTATTCCCCCGTGTCCCCTCCGTGTCCCCTCCGTGTCCCCTCCGTGTCCCCGCCGCCAATCCCCCCCCGTGCCCCCTTTTCCCCCCGTGCCGCTGAGCGGGGCCGGACACCGGGGGCTCGGGGGTCCCTTCCCCATCCATCCCGGGGTGCGGGGGTCCCCCGGCTCGTCCCCCCTCCCATCCCCACCTCCCCCCCCGCCTCCCGCACCTTCTGCCGCGCTGAAACGGGGCCAGCGCGTCTGCTCAGCTGCTGGGAAATGCAAACAGCAGCGAGCGCCGGGGGAGTGGGGGGACTGGGGGGAGCCCTCGCCGCTCGCTTCCCCTCGGCTGCTCATTTCAAACCTCCTTTCAAGCAGAAATTACTCCCATTAATCAGGAGCGGGAGCGCGTTCGCAGCCGCGCGGGATCGAATTCCAGCGGCAGCAGCGGCAGGACAGGGCCCGAGCCGCTGCCGGGGGAAAGGGGAGCCCAGAGCCCCCCGAAATTCATCTCCCCGTGACAAAAATGCCGGGAGATCCCCGAGACAAACGGAGGAGAGCGCCCGGCGTGTCCTGTCAGGCTGGGGCTGCCGGGGACAGGGACGGGGACAGGGACAGGGACATGGCACGGCCAGGGTCCCTGCAGTCACAGTTCGGCTGCTGGGGCCGTGGAGGGGAGCAGAACTCGAGCTTGTTCATTACAAGCTGACAGAAAGGAGGGGAGGGGGTGCTGTCCCAAACTGGGGTTTTGACCCCCCAGAAGTTGACCCACACGCAGGGTTGGGGTGTTTTTGTTATTTCCTGTTATCGGGTCACCCCAAACCCATAACCACGGAATGCCAGACTGGTTTGGGTTGGAAGGGACCTTAAAGGCCATCCAGTGCCACCTCCCACACCTCCCCCTGTCCCAGGCTGACCCCAACCTGGCCTTGGGCACTCCCAGGGATCCAGGGACAGCCACACTTCTCTGTCACCCGTGCCAGGGAAGGAGCAATCCCTTCCCAATATCCCACCTGCCCTTCCCCTCTGCCAGGGGAGCCCCTCAGAGCTGTCCCCTCCCCCTGCCAGCGCTCTCAGAGTGCCAGGGGACACCTGGGAGCAGCCCAGCAGGCGCTGTCACCGCTGTCACCGCTGTCACCGCACGGCACAGAGGGGCAGGGGCGCTCTGGGGCTGCTGCCTTGCCACAGACCGGGCGCAGGTGCTGCAGCTGCTGCAGCTCTCTCTGCTGCAATTGCGCTGCTGCTGCTGCTGCCGCCGCCGCCTCGCCGAGGCCATTTCTCCTTTATTGGTTTATTTTGAGTTGCGCGGCCGCGCTGGGAGCGAGATGGATGGGGCTCGTCTCGCCTGCTCGGAGACTTTGATGTGGAAATGGCTGTGGAGGGGTTCCCAGGGCAGGGGCCACCACCAGAGCCCCGTTCCTGCCCCAGGAAGGTCTGGAGGGTGGGCAGGGAGGGGTCACGCCGGGCCTGAGGGGTCATGCCCAGGGCTGGGTGCTGCTGGGCACTTGCTCCAATGAGGGACCTGCAGTTGTCACTTCCAGCAACTCCTGGTAAAACCCAAAGAGCCAAAATCCAAACTCCAAATCCAGAGATGCCGGGGACTGGTGTGCCCTGAGGGTCTCCCATTCCAGGGTCTGTCCTCTCCTGGTGTTTCTCAGGAGAGACCAGACAGCGGGAATGCTGCTGAGCCCATCCTCAGCCTCTGATCCCTGGAGGTGCCTCAATCTCTGTGGGAGCTCTGATCTGAGCTGCCTTTGCAATCTGAGAGGGATTTTGTGCTTACAGTTGGGCAAAGCAGGTGATCTTCCCTTCCCTTCCCTTCCCTTCCCTTCCCTTCCCTTCCCTTCCCTTCCCTTCCCTTCCCATTTTTGTGGCAGTTTTCTTCTGTTGCCTGCAGATTTTACGGCAAAGGGAAACCCCTGGGGAGCTGGATGAGAAAAACCCTGGAATTCCTTTAAAACCCCAGAGCTGTGGCAATAACCGGGCACCTCAGTGTGCCCCCAGCCCCGGGCTGTGCCTGGCATGTCCCGGTGCCCACCCTGGCTGTGCAGCTCCTGCTGGGAGCTGTGGGCAGCCCGGCCAAGGGAATATTGATTGGTTTTACAGCAGAACCTGACAGAGCCTATTCCTGGTGTCTAATGAAGACTGATGATCCCATCCTCTCGCCCTGGTGCTGTGGGGAAAAGGGAAATTATTCTCTGCATCCTGGAGGGAGACTCCACAGCCGTCCAGCCCTCGCCTCGTCTCATTCCCGCTGGTTTTCCCTTCTTCCCATCCTCATGGATCCTTCCCAGCTCCCACAGCTCCATTCCCTCATCCCAGCACATGGATCTGCTGCTGGTCCACACCATGGGGGTGAAGATTTCACCGCCAGGATGAGCTGGGGGAGGATTTGTTGTGGACGGAATTTCTTTTCCCGGTGTGGAAAGATCTCCCACTCCAAAGTCAGCCAGAAAAATGAGTTAAAACGGGCCAGGGTTTAAAAGAAAAATAAGCAACCTCGCCTATTATCAGGGTTTTATTTCTCTTGTGGCTTTTACCCTTTAGGGTTGGTGTTTTCAGGCTTTTCTCAGCAAACAGGGCGGTGGGAAATGCTGAAGTGTTCTTAGGTCAGGGCTGAGAATCCTCCAGGATCACAAGGCTGGGGGAAAAAAAGAGGAAAAGCCCAACTGCTGGAAGGCACGAGGTGTGAAATGCCGAGGAATTTCAAAGGAACCATCCCTTCTACACCTCCAGGAATCTGAGGAGCCTCACTGCTCCATCAGACCCAAATGTCCTCACGGGCCTGGCATTCCAGGGCTCCTCTGGATTCCAGGGATCTTCCAGCAGCTCTCGCACTTCCAGCCGAGCTCCATCCTGGGAAAACACCCAGCACATTTATTTTAAAATCGTGTTTTGACGCCTGGACCCTGCTTTGACTGCTTTGGGGTGGGATCTCTGCTGTTCCCATCAATATCCCCAGCTCCATCCAGCCAATTTCTTGGAAGGAGACAAATTCTTGCCGAACCAAGGGGGAAATCCTCCTGCAGCAGAAAGGTGCATTTCCTGAGCCCATTTGGATATTCATGGCGCAGCATTTACTCCTTTTCCTCAGCTCACAGAACGAATTTCATCAGTAATTCAACACCGCCGTGAGAGGAGAGCCGCGCAAGGCTCTGGGGAGGCGAGGAAATCGCAGCGCTCCGGAATTCTGAATTAAACCCTCCAAAACATAAAACACCTCCGGCACCTGCCTGCCCATCACGGTCCTCAAAACCACAACAAGGAACCTTGGAGCGGGCTGGGGGATATTTTTGGGGTGGGGTGATTTGGGGGAAGAGCTTTGGGAGCAATCCCCGGGCTGCCAGGAGCGCATCCCGGCATTCCACAGCCGCCTTTTCCTGCTGCTCGCTGCCGGGTTCAGCTGAAAACATCTGGCAAAGTTGAGCACCAGGGGCGAGGGGAAGTCGCTGCTCGTGGCAGGCCGGGCTGACAGCTCCTGTGAGATCAACGCCGCCAGCGTCATTCCTGGGTGAAAGCTCCCTCACAAAGGCAAGGAGTGGAAGCAAATCTTACATGACACATTTATTTTTGTCGTCTATTTATTAGCTCAGAGCAAAAGTCCTGCTGCGCTGCATTATGGGGGATTATGCAAATGAGGGACATCAAGACAATTAAAAAAAAAAAAAAGAAAAAAAAAGCCCCGAGTGAGCACAATGTCAGAGCGGAGCAGATGCTGGGGACGGCTCAGCCCTCCCTGCCCGCTCCTGGCCCTCCTGCTCCGGCAATGCCCGGATCCAGCATTGTCCCCCCGCCCCATCCCAACGCTCCTGGCTCCTCGGACAACCCCAGCAGCTCATTAGGCCCGCCAGTTAATGAGCTGCCCAGCGCATCAGGGGAATTCATCAATTATCCCATCCTTATTTAAGGGGAGGATGCGCAGGATGCTCCATCCTCACCCACCCCGCGTCTCACCCACAGCCCTGCAGCCGAGATTAACCGCTGAAATTCGGATTTTTGGAATAATTTAGAAGGCAAGGAGGGTCCTTGCCCACCTCCAGGGACCTCCCGTGTGCCCAGGGCAGAGCAGCCCCGCACCCGCTGCCCCGGCCCGGGTGAGGTAATGCCGCTGCCACGGGAGGAGGATCTGCCTCCCGAGCCCGGCTAAATCCCATCGAATTTACAACAATCCCCGTTGTTCCGCTGCCAGCCGGGATTTGGGAGAGCCGAGGTGGAGGGATAGCAAC
Source organism: Onychostruthus taczanowskii (assembly GCF_017590055.1). Classification (NCBI taxonomy): domain Eukaryota; kingdom Metazoa; phylum Chordata; class Aves; order Passeriformes; family Passeridae; genus Onychostruthus; species Onychostruthus taczanowskii. Next base: position 730,523 of record NW_024505229.1, on the reverse strand, counting down.
GAGCCGCGGAAAAGAGAGAGAGAAAAAAAAAAAAAAAGGTCCCAAATCCGACTTGTCTTTGCTTTGCCAAACCCCGCAGGACTCGGGATGGGTTTGGGATTTAATCCTGTCTGAACCCCGCTGGCTGGAGGCTGAGGTGAGCCAGGGACAGCTCCTGGAAGTGGGAAAACGCCGTTTTCTCCCCAAAAAGAACCCTGGAAGAGCAAGGGCAGCGGGGAAAGCCGCAGGGGAAGCCGCTTCCATCCTCACCCCGCTAATTACACTCATTAGGGGAGCAATGCTGCCTCCGAGCCCGAGCTAGCCCAGCTATTTTTAATTCCCCTGCCTGCTCAAAGCGCGCACACCTCGGGTGGGCTTTTTTTCCCCTTGGAAAAGGGGATTTCTCCTGCCAGGTCAGAGGCTCTTTTGTGTCTGCTCGGCTGCGAGACGGGGCCGGAGACAAAGCAGGAAGGGGGAAAGCGGGAGAAAAGCGAGCCGGGAAGAGCTGGAAAAGCCGGGAAGAGCCGGGATCGCTGCCCGGGGCGGGGGGCAGAGGGAGCCGTGCCCTGGGTACCGCATCCGCCGTGCGGGGAACGGGAATCTGCCGGGGATGCGCGGCTCGGGCGGCGAGGGATGGAGAGCCAGGAGATAATTTATGCACCAGCTCGGCTCGGGGTTGCGGGCGGCCCGGCCCCAGGCGGGTGGGAGGGAGGGAGGCCTCTCCCCATCACCCCTTCACCCGCCCCCTCCCGCCCCGCAGCCACACACAGCCTCGCAATCCCCTTCACAATTAGGAAGGCACCTATTCAGCACCGCTCGGGCTTTTGTTCCTTCTCTTCTCGGCCGGCCGAGCCCTCCCCGGTGCCTCCGCTCTGCTCCTGAAGTTGCTTTGGGGGACACCCCCCCGCCAAAAAAAAAAAAAAAAAAAAAAAGAATTCGCTGGAGTCCCGCGGGCGAAGCTGCGGGACGAGAGAGGAGGGGGAAAGAAAAGCAGGAAAAAAAAAAAACCCACAAAGTAAGACGGCGTTTTTTCTCTCGTTCTCTTTGTCTGGAGCGTTGCCTGCAGGAGTTGCGTGCGTGAGGGCGAGCGGGGGCACCGGGGGAGCGCTCAGCCCGCGGTGGGATCGGCGCTGGGCACCCGCACCCCCCCGCTCCCCGCGGCCCCACCTGGGCAGCATCCCCGGGAGTGCCAGCCCCGAGCATCCCAAAGCAACCCGAGCTGGAAATGTGGGAATATATGGATTTAATTCTCTCGGAGGTGTTGTAGCTGAAGGGTGGCTGTGGCTTGCTGTGGCTGCGTTCTTGTGGAGGTTGCTGGTGAGCTTGGGGGAAAAAAAAAAACGCTGGAGTCCCGCGGGCGAAGCTGCGGGACGAGAGAGGAGGGGGAAAGAAAAGCAGGAAAAAAAAAAAAACAAAGTAAGACGGCGTTTTTTCTGTCTTTTTCTTTGTCTGGAGCGTTGCCTGCAGGAGTTGCGTGCGTGAGGGCGAGCGGGGGCACCGGGGGAGCGCTCAGCCCGCGGTGGGATCGGCGCTGGGCACCCGCACCCCCCCGCTCCCCGCGGCCCCACCTGGGCAGCATCCCCGGGAATGCCAGCCCCGAGCATCCCAAAGCAACCCGAGCTGGAAATGTGGGAATATATGGATTTAATTCTCTCGGAGGTGTTGTAGCTGAAGGGTGGCTGTGGCTTGCTGTGGCTGCGTTCTTGTGGAGGTTGCTGGTGAGCTTGGGGGAAAAAAAAAAAAAAGAAACTGGCTTTGTTTTGGGTGGAAATAATCCTGAACTGGCCAAAATTCGCCTCTGTATGAATATTTGGGAGGTGTGTGGGTATATTCATGTTGTATTGCCTTTATTTATGTTGACAGAGAATTACATGCAACACATGTTAGCGTAGTTACCAGTTAATTACACGTGAGCTCGTTAACTCTTGCATTCCGGGGCTGGAACGGGGTGCTCCAGACGGATTTAAGTTTTTTGTCTCGCCCAGGCCGAGCGGGAGCGGGCTGTTTGTGTGCGCGCAGACACTCGGGCATTGTTTGCGGTGGGGATAAACCCCGCGGAGGCTGCGGGAGGTGCGGTTTGCTTTCCGCAGGGCGCGGGGCAGCTCCGGCGCTGCTGGTGCCCGCCTGGATCCCCCTGGATGCTGGAAGGATGCGGGAGGAAGCGGCAGGGCTGGAAGCGCATCCAGCCGCTCCTTCCTCCGCCTGCAAACTCGCAGCTCCGAGCCCCGAGCTGGGAGAGGAGGAAGAGGGAGAGAGAGGAAGGCTCTCCGGGTCCTCTCCGATGAGGTAATCCCGAAGAAAGATAAGGGGAGCGGTGCGTGTGTGGACCTGAGCGGTGATGTCAGCCTGGGAGAAGCAGATGAAGGGCTCGGAGAGGGGAATTGCCGCGATTTTGGCGTCACCTGGTTGCCGCTGTTAATTCGGGTGTGTGGTGGTACCGCCTCGAGGGGGTCTGGGCGGCCCAGGGGGGTCCCGGTGGCTCGTGCAGGGATTTGGGGGCTGCTCTGGGGTCTCTGCGTGTGCTGTGGGGCTCTCACGTGTCTGGAGTGCTGAGGAAAATGAGGATTTTTCCCTGCCAGAAGCTTCAGTGCCTCTGAGGAGAGGGGAGGGCGAGCCCAGCCCCGGGCCCCTCTGCCGTGAGCGGGCAGGGAGCGCCCAGAGGGACCCAAAAAAATGTCCCCTCCCGGCTCCTGCGTGTCCCCAGTGACACACAGGGCCACCCCAGCTGGCAGAGCTGCAGCAGCAGCGGGGCTGGGCTGGCTCCAGGCACGGACAGCAGGCTCAGGAACACGTTTGGGACACCTCTGGGTGTCCCCTGCAGGTGTGGCTGTCCCTTGGGAGGGGACAGTGGCACTCAGGGGGCTGAGCAGGGCAGGGGACAGCTTGGGGTGGCAGAAAGACCCTGGCTCCAGGTGAGTTCCTGGCTCCAAGTGAGTTCCTGCTGGTGCTGAGAGGTACCACGCTGTGCCAGGAGGCAGCAGAACGGGACCAGCCCCTGGGGACAGGGGACAACAGGGAATAATAGGGAACTACTGGGAATAATAGGGAAAAATGGGGAATAACAGGGGAAAACAGGGAATTACAGGGAAAAAATGGGGATTAACAGGGAATAACAGAATAAAACAGGGAATTACAGGGACAGGGAATTACAGGGGAAACTGGGGAACAACAGGGAATAACAGGAGAAAGCAGGAAATAATGGGGAATAACAGGGAGTTACAGGGAATAATAGGGAATTACAGGGGAACAAGGAGGAAAAGCAGGGAAAAAATGGGGAACTACAGGGAATAATAGGGAATAACAGGGAAAAAACAGAGAATGACAGAATTACAGGAAATGACAAGGAATAATAGGGAATAACAAGGAATTGCAGGGAGCAACAGGGCTGGCAGTGGCCAGAGCACAAATATCCCACACGTGCCTCCCCTCGGACACTCACAGTGTCCCCAGCCCTCCAGCGGGCTCTGGGACAGCCCTGCTCCCCCTCCAGGGGCTAATCCATCCTCTGATCCCAGCCCTGCATTTCCTACACACACCCCCTGCCTGCTGTACCTGTGACCCAGGAGCTGGGATCAGCCCGAGCTCGGCTCTCAGGTCCTTCCCTGAGCTCAGCACGACCCTGGAACCCCAAAGCCAGAGCAGACTCAGCCCCTCAGTGCCCAGACAGGGACTCCCAAACCCTGGGAGAGCAGCAGGGCTGCGAGGCCTGACCACCCTCTGCCCCTTCAGCTGCATGAGAAATGCTCTGCAGCCTCCTTTTCCCACGGGACGTGTTCCTACAAAGCCAAAAAAATCCAAGAATCATGACTTGGAGAATGAGGTAAAGGCTGGGGAATGTCATTGTAACCATGACAAATATTCTCTTAATCCCGCAAAACCTGCCCCCATGCCTGTGCTGGGGGGACTGGGGTGATGTGGGGGAGGGGTTGATCTCTTTCCTTGCCAAGTTTGTGCCCAGGGTGGTGCCCCTGGAGTCACTGGAGTCACCAAGCTGGGCTTGAGCCCACAGAAAGCCCTTCCTGGGGGGCTGAAGTGACCCCTGTGGAGCTGATGGTTTTACCCTGCCTTCACCTTTTACCCCTGGACAAACCCCAGGGGCTCCATCCTCACCTGTCCCTGCTAATTCCTCCTCTCTGTGTTCCCCCTGCTCTGCTCACTCCTGACCACTGAGCCCCCATCTCCCCCAGCCCCTGAGCTCCGAGGGGAGCAGGGTCAGCAGGGTCCAGCCCCTGCACTGCCCAGGGTGGCTCAGCTGCAGCTCCACGTCCCTGCCAGGGCCAGACCACCAACCCCTGATCCCTGCCAGGGCCAGACCACCAACCCCTGATCCCTGCCAGGGCCGGACCACCGACCCCTGATCCCTGCCAGGGCCAGACCACCGACCCCTGATCCCTGCCAGGGTCGGACCACCGACTCCTGATCCCTGCCAGGGCCAGACCACCGACCCCTGATCCCTGCCAGGGCTGGACCACCGACCCCTGATCCCTGCCAGGGCCGGACCACCGACCCCTGATCCCTGCCAGGGCCGGACCACCGACCCCTGATCCCTGCCAGGGCCGGACCACCGACCCCTGATCCCTGCCAGGGCCGGACCACCGACCCCTGATCCCTGCCAGGGCCAGAACATCAATCCCCCATCCCTTGTTGATCCAGACCATTGAACCTGATCTAGATCCAGACCCAGACCATCAATCCCCATCTCTGCCCAATCCATTCCATTGAACCTGATTCAGACCCAGAACATCAATCCCCATCCCTGCCTGACCCACACCATCAATCCCCCCATCCTTGCTGATCCAGACCACTGAGCCAGATCCAGATCCAGACCCAGACCATCAATCCCCATCTCTGCCCAATCCAGACCACTGAACCTGATCCCTGCCAGGGCCAGAACATCAATTCCCATCCCTGCCCCATCCAGACCATCAATCCCCCAATCCCTTGCTGATCCAAACCATTGAACCTGATCCAGACCCAGACCATCAATTCCCATCCCTGCCCCATCCAGACCATCAATCCCTCATCCCTGAGTGATCCCCACCACTGACCCCCCATCCCTGCCCCATCCAACCCATCCCTCACTGGCCCTGTGGCTGCTCTGGCAAATCCAGACAAATTCCCCCCTGGCTCCTGCAGCGCTTCCTGCCTCGCAGCCCAGACTTAATTCCAGCTGGGGCAGCAGGAGCTGAAATATCTAGGGCCAGAATTGTGCTAAAGGGCCCAAGAGGATCTTGTTAGCCAGGGTCTTACCTGGATTCCCGAGCTGCTGCACTCCCCTAATGGGCTGCATGGAAAAATTGATGGCAGGGATTGAGTGAGCAGGAGCAGATCTGGGTTATTGCCTCATCCCTTCCCTCTCCCATCCTTCCACCTGGAAATAAATCCAGAGGGATTGTCACTCTGCAAAGGGCAGTGGGGCTGAGCAGAGGGATTTGGGCTGGGAGTTGGCCCTCACAAGTCATGATTTTGGGATCCTGGGGCCTCTCCAAGGGTCACTTCCCTGCTCAGGATGGATTTGTTGGTTTGCAGAGCACCAAGGGGTCAAACAGAAATGAATTTATCCTGAATTTTTTCAGCAAGCTGAGAAACAAAATCGTTTAGGGCTGGAGGATATTTTTTTCTTGGTACAAAGAAAAACCTTTTCACCTGAAATAAGTCATGTGGGGAAGAGGGAAGGAGGGCTGGAAGTGGGAAGGAGAGGTTGCAGCTCCTCCAGGCTGGTTTTGTGCCTGAAGCTGAGTGGGACAAACAAACTGGAGATGCAAAATATAAAATATCCCTCCTGGCTGCACCTTGTCCTGGGGGAATGTTTCTGCAACCTCAGGCACTGGGGAAAAGCCGCTCCTGTGGGACTGCCCTGTGTGGGGACAGCGCTGTCCCCTCAGCACCTCCCCAGCCCCCCTTGTCACACCAAACTCCTGGTGTGGGGAAAGCCTGGAACTCCCACTGGAAAAGGAAAAAACATCTCCTGGGCTGCCTGAGCTCCTGGAGAGGGGTGGGCAGGAGCATCCCAAGGGGAGCAAAGTGCAGAAGTAGCCAGGGATGGAAGATTTCTTTTCCTGGAGCAGCTCCACACTGGGTTCTGTGCTCTGCAAGGAGCCTGTGGCTGGAAAATCAGGAGAGGTTTGGTCCTTCCCAAAGTGGGTTTTCCATGGGGAAGGGAGCTGGGCTCTGCCTGCAGTGCTGCTGTGGCTGAAACTGGGATTTCTGGGGTACATTTCCCTGGAATTCCCACAAAGGTGTTGGAGACACTGTGGTCTCAGCCTCGGCTTGCAGGGAAGCAGGGGGGGCTCTGCTCTGCTGAGCTTTGCAGGAGCTGGGGCGTTCCTCAGCTTCCCCCTTTTTATTCCTGGAAGATTTATCAGGAATTCTTTAAAGATTTGGGTTCTTTCAAGCAGCTCTCGGTAGAAAATCGGGTGGTGATGAGAAAGCTGATGAAAATCCATAAATAACCCTGGAATCACCCCGTCCATGGGATGTACAAGTGGCAGACACCAGTGCACCTTCAGCTGCACCACAAATAATCCCAGAGCTCCCTTTTCCATGGGAGATGTTCCCATGGAACCAAAAAGTCTGGGTGTGACGAGGGAAAGGCTGGGAAAGGACATTGTTACAGAGACAAATATTCCCTAAATCCCCGACTGGTGACCCCGGGCGCCTCGGAAATGTGATTGGGAGATCTCACCTGCCTGGGCTGGAGCCACTCAAAAATGGATCATTGCCCAAACTCTGCCTTGAGCTGCTCCCCAAAATCTGAGCGTTAAAGTTTAAAAATCCACCAGGAATTGGGGCCTGATGGGCCAGGAGCCAGTCCGGGGCTGGGGAGGGGGAGCTGCAGCTGATCCCCCCAAAACTGAGGCTGCTTCCACCTCCTTGGGATGCAACTGGTGTGGATCTCGAGGTGTTACAGGCTCAGCTCAGTCCATCTGTCTGTCCATCTGTCCATCCCTCCTGCCCTTGGGGGGGTTTTTATTTGTGTCCATCTCTCACCAGGGGCAGCCCCAGGCGGGCTCTGCTCATGTCCTGGGCTCTCCCCAAGCCTGGGACAGGAGCAGGGAGCTGGGAAAAGCGGGAATGAGCCTCGGGAATGGTGCTGGGCTCTGTGGAGGAACCTCCTGAGCTCTGATTTTGGGTGGTTTGATTTGGGCACTGCCATGTGGGCGCCCCAAGGGCCTCCCTGCTCCGGAGGGGATTCCCTGGAGCCTCTCTGGGTGCCACAGGAGCACCCAGGGACTGCTGCAAGTGAACCGGGGAGGCAGGAGGGAGTGAGAGCTCCAAAGGCACTCCAGGGCTTTGGGGAAGCTGGGATGGTTTCTGTGCAGCTTCTCAGAGCATCCCAAATATCCCCCGGGACTGGAAAAACCAGGATAAGCCCCCAGTGCCCCTGGATGCCCGGGGGGCAAGGCAGGGAGCTGCTGAAGGCAGCAAAGCACATTTCAAACATCGATCCGAGCGCCGGGAGCCTCCAAGGTGGTTTGGTGCCTCCGCCCGGGGTTTCCAGGAGCATCCCGCCGGGAATGTGCTGCCAGGCTTTGTGCCGCTCAGGCGTTGGCATTTTTGGGGCAGCCTGGCTGCTTTGAGGGCTGTGAGGGTTTTGTGAGAGTCCCCAAGCTCCCCCCGCGCCGTCCCCACCTCCCAACCTGCCCAAACCTCCCCCAAAGCAGCGCCTGGGACGAGGAGCACGGGGGAGGCTTTGAGCGTATCCAAGATACAGCGGATTTGGGCACCCTGTCAAATGTTCTCATTGTCTGACCCTTGTCCAGACGCCAGTAAAACCCTTTGGGAAATTCCCCCTCCGCCCAGCGCACCGGCTTTAATTACAGGAGAGGAATGCGAGGCGCAGAGCGCGGCTCCTCCCGCCCCTGCGCTTGGCTGAGCACGGCGCGGATCCCCCAAACTTTGGGATCTGCGGAGACCGGAGGGTCTGGGGACACAGCGAGGGCAGGAATGGGGTGAGCGCTGGGTGCCGGTGCCACAGGGACATTCCGGGGTTTGTCCCCCGCCGTGGCGCGCTGGCAGCGGTGCCCGAGCAGCAGGACATGAGTAATCTCCATCCCACCGGGGGAGGCAGATCAAAGGCACCGGAGGAGATACAAGAGGTTTCTGCTTCACAGACCAGAGCGGCTGCAGTTCAATAGCGCCTTTGTTAGCGGCCCTGCCGAGCCGGGGATGGAGAAATACCTGACCCCGCTCCCCTCCCTCCGCTCCCAGCCCCTCGCAGCACAGCCCCCTCAGCCGTGTGCCCGCGCAGCTCGGGGGTGGCAGCCGCAGAAAGCTCGGGGGGTCCCAAAGAGCCCCCCGTAAGGCTCGGAGCAGCGGGGTGACCCCCCCCCACCCCGAGCAGCGCTGGGCACCCCCTTCGCGGGGAGCTCGGGAGGAGAGGACGGGGAGGGCGATGCCAGCAGAGCGCTGCCGATGCCACCAAGGCGCTGCCGATGCCACCAGGGCTCTGCCGATGCCAGCAGGGCACCGCCAATGCCACCAGGGCGCTGCCGATGCCACCAGGGCTCTGTCGATGCCACCAGGGCACCGCCAATGCCAGCAGGGCACCGCCAATGCCAGCAGGGCTCTGCCGATGCCACCAGGGTGCTGCCGATGCCAGCAGGGCTGTGCCGATGCCAGCAGGGCGCTGCCGATGCCACCAGAGTGCTGCTGATGCCACCAGGGCACTGCTGATGCCACCAAGGCTCTGTCGATGCCACCAGGGCACCGCCAATGCCAGCAGGGCACTGCCGATGCCAACAGGGCGCTGCTGATGCCACCAAGGCTCTGCCGATGCCACCAGGACTCTGCCAATGCCACCAGGGCACTGCTGATGCCACCAGGGCGCTGCCAATGCCAGCAGGGCGCTGCCGTGCCAGCAGGGCGCTGCCGATGCCAGCAGGGCGCTGCCGTGCCAGCCCTGTCCCCGCTGGCAGCGGGCCCTGCCCGCAGACGCCGTGCCACGCTGCCAAAGGTGAGCTCAGCGCGCTCGGCCGGCGGCTCCGGGCAGCCCCGGGGTCCCTGCGGCGTGGGCAGGGCACGGTGGCACTGGGATGGACACGTGTCCTCGCGCTGCCACGCCGGAGACAGCGGCCTGTGCCCTGCCAGGTGCCAGCTCCGTGGGGAGGCCTTGGGTGCCACAGGGCCACGTCCTGAGGAGCAGCCAAGGACGAAGGGACGGATTTGTCACGCTCCGCGGTGGGATTGGGGGTGATCCGTAGGGACTGGGGCTGTTCCATAGGGTTTGGGGCTGTTCTGTAGGGATTAGGGTTGATCCACAGGGATTGGGGCTGATCTGTAGGGTTTGGGGCTGTTCCATAGGGACTGGGGTTGTTCTGTAGAATTTGGTGCTGTTTCATAGGGATTTGGGGTGATCCATAGGGATTAGGGCTATTCCATAGGAATTGGGGCTGATCCATAGGGAATGGGGCTGTTCTGCAGGGTTTGGGGCTGATCTGTAGGAATTGGGGCTGTTCCATAGGGATTGGGGGTGATCCATAGGGATTGGGGCTGTTCCACAGGGTTTGGGGCTGTTTTGTAGGGTTTTATGCTGTTCCATAGGGATTGGGGCTGCTTCATAGGGCTTGGGGCTGTTCCACAGGGTTTGGGGCTGTTTTGTAGGGTTTGGGGCTGTTTTGTAGGGTTTTATGCTGTTCCATAGGGATTGGGGTGTTCCATAGGCATTTGGGGTGATCTGTAGGGTTCTGCTCTGTTCCGTAGGAATTGGGGCTGATCCATAGGGACTGGGGCTGTTCTGTAGGGATTAGGGTTGATCCATAGGATTTGGGGCTGTTTTGTAGGGTTTGGAGCCATTCCATAGGGATTGGGCTGATCCATAGGGACTGGGGGTGGGTGGGTGCTGGACACGCAGGGCAGGAACCCACGTGGGGGTCCTGCTGTGCCCCCCACACCTGTGGGCTCCCCCCAAAGATCTCCCCGGCGCAGCACCTGCTCCCAGGGATGGAATTTTGGGATGCTCCGGGGCAGCCCCATGTTTTGGGATACCGCAGGGGGGGACCCGTGGCCGTGTCACAGGTGGGGCACCCAGTGACCCTTCCCCTCGCCATTCAGGGGAGATAAAAGAAGGAAAACCTTGGGAAAACGCCGGCTCAGAGCTGCCCTGCGCCCCAGGAGCTCTTTGTAGGTCAAAGCCGTGCTCTTTGCTGCTGCAAACCACAGCAGAATCCCTCCCTGCCTCCATCCTGGCGGCGTGAGAGCCGGGATTGCTGAGAACCTGCCCTTCTGAGAGCCTGGACTTCCCAAGGATTCCGGCCTGCAAGGGAATCTCCCACCCTGAGCTCATCAGCCCCCGGCAATTAACAAATTAACAGCCGCCGATGAGCGCGGGGTCCTGGCAGGGGGAGGGAGCAGAGACCGGAGCTTTGCCAGGGACAACCTGGGCACCGCTGGTGCCACCCAAGGAGCCTCCCCGAGGTTTTCCCGAAGGATCAGCGCCGTGCCCAGCTCTCGGCGGAGCTGCTGCCGCCCTGAACGTGTCACCTTGTCCCGAGCGCTTCTTTTGGTGGCTCCAGAGACGGAAACTCTCCCGAGAAAGGCCCGGGGGGGGAAGGGACGGCGGGGGAGGAGGGTTGGCAGCCAGACCTTTCTTTGGGCCTTTGTCTGAGCCCACAAAGGCGGCTCTGTTGGGTGAACCTGGCCGAGCATCCTCCGCCCCGGCAGCCAGGTGAGCTCCGGGGGCAGCGGGGCCACCGCGGGGCTGCAGCTCCCGCTCCCGGCCAAGTCCCCTGCTGGCCCGAAAAGTCAGATTTTTCAAGAGAAAATCCGCAGGATTTTCTTCTGCGGGGCAGGGGGAGGCTGCAGGCCGAGGTGAGTGTTTGTCCCTAAAAATAGGATTTATCTTTGTCCCTAAAAACGGGGTTTATCTTTGTCCCTAAAAATGGGATTTATCCCGCGGGTTCCAGCGGCTCCTCCTCGGAGGGGGGTGTGGGATGTGCAGGTGGGAATTTGTGCAGCTCCGTTTGCAGCCAGAGCAGGTTCTTGCTGCGGGTTTGTGGGGTTTTTTGGGATTCTGGAAAGCGGCACAGAGGAAAGGATGCCAGGGATGAGGTGGGGCCATGGCCAGGACACCGGGAGAGGGGAAATCAACAATTCCAGAGCTGCTCCACGCTGCCGTGAATCCTGACAGTGGCACCGTGGTTTGAAGCTGTCCCTGCAGTGCCGGCTCGTCCCGGGGTCAGCTCCTGCTGAGACAGGGAACTTTCCAGGCTGGGATTGCTCCTCCTGACCCGTGGAGAACCCTGGAGAAGCCACCCCGTGGTGCTGGGGGGGTTTGGGGTGGGAACCCAGCCTGGCTTTGTCGGGGGGAGCCCAGCCTGGTTTTGGGATGGGACCCAACCTTGGTTTTAGAGTGGGAACCCAGCCTGGTTTTGAGGGGAGAACCTAGTGTGGCTTTGGGATGGGAGCCCAGCCTGGCTTTGGGATGGAAACGAGCCCTAGTGTTAGAGTGGGAGCCCAGTGTGGTTTTGGGGTGGGAATCCAGCCTGGCTTTGGGGTGAGAACTCACCCTGGCTTTGGGATGTGAACCCAGCCTGGTTTTGGGATGAGATCTCACCCTGGCTTTGGGATGAGAACCCAGCCTGGTTTTGGGGATGTGAACCCAGCCTGGTTTTGGGATGAGATCTCACCCTGGTTTTGGGGTGAGAACTCATCCTGGTTTTGTGATGTGAGCCCAGCCTGGCTTTGGGATGTGAGCACAGCCTGGCTTTGGGATGTGAATCCAGCCTGGCTTTGGGATGAGAACTCACCCTGGTTTTGTGCAGGGAGCCCAGCCTGGTTTTGGGGATGTGAACCCAGCCAGGCTTTGGGATGTGAACGCAGCCTGGTTTTGGGATGTGAGCCCAGCCTGGCTTTGGGGTGAGAACCCAGCCTGGCTTTGGGATGTGAGCCCAGCCTGGCTTTGGGATGTGAGCCCAGCCTGGCTTTGGGGTGGGAGCCCAGCCTGGCTTTGGGGTGGGAGCCCAGCCTGGCTTTGGGGTTGTGCTCCCGGCTGGTCACAGGGAGGGAGGACAGCTGAGCCCAAAGAGTTCCTTTCCCCCCATTCTCCTTTCCCTTTCCCCTCCCCTTTCCCCAAGAGCGCTGCCTTCTCCTGCTCAGCCCTCTGCTGTGGTCTATGGCTTTTTATTCCTATGTGATTGCTTTCCCTAACTCATGTAGGGCGAAAAGCCATGGGCTACACAGGGGAGGGACTCCACCTTCCAGGCACCTCCACACCAACTCCCCGAGCCCCTTTTGAGCTGCTGGGATTTATTTGGGGTCAAACAACGAGAAAAAGGGGGCACTGAAGCCTTGCAGGGCCCTACCACAGGGGTGGGGACACAAAAGGCGCCCGGGGGTGGCGGGGCCGTCCCCATTCAGCGCCGGCCGAGGGAGAGGCTTTGTTTTTTTGGCATTTTGGAGCTTTTCCCACACGGTTCAAAGCATCCCCACCTGCATCCCCCAAAATAAAAGCGCCAGGAAGAGGCCAAGGGCATTTCCAAAGGCATTCTTGAGGGTGGTGGGCGCTGCCCGGGTGGTGGCAGCAGCCCTGAGCGGGGGGAGAAGGGGGTTCAGGGAAATTTGGGCACCTCAGCCCGAACAGAGCTGGGGCCACCCGGTTTGTGGCAGGCAGGCGCTGTCCCCACAGCTGCCAGGAGGTCGTGGCCCGGCCGGTGTCACGAGGGTGGTGAGGGGAGGTGGTGGCCAGGAGCAGGAGAGGAGGACGGGGTTAATCCCAGGGCAGGGCTCGGCAAATCCGGACTTTGTAAAAGTGCAAAGGCAGAGTCTGCTGGGTCTGGGGGCTGGGAGAGGAGGGGGGGCTGCAGCTCCCACCCCACAGACCCCATTGCTGCAGATCCAGCCCCACAGATCCCATCCCTGTAGATCCCACTGCCGTGGACCCCATTCCTGCAGATCCCATTTACCCAAACCCCCTTTACACAGACCCCATTCCCACAGATCCCACCCTACAGACCCCATTCCCACAGATCCCACTCCACAGACCCCATTCCTGCAGATCCCATTTACCCAAACCCCCTTTACACAGACCCCATTCCCACAGATCCCACCCTACAGACCCCATTCCCACAGATCCCACCCCACAGACCCCATCCCTGCAGATCCCATTTACCCAAACCCCATTTACACAGATCCCACCCCACAGACCCCATTTAAACGGACCTGATCCCACAGACCCCATTCCTGCAGATCCAACCCCACAGATCCCATTCCTGCAGCCCCAGACCCCATTCCTGCAGCCCCCATCCCATTCCTGCAGCCCCCACCACCTCCACGACCACCCCACCAGCCCTGTGGGGTTCCACCCCCCCTCGCCGAGCAGGAAACGAGCAATTTCTCCCTCCTTTGGTTTTTCTTTTCTCACTTCCTGAGCTTTGACTCATTTGGGTGTCAGGCTTTCAAGTTTATTTCACCAGCCTGGAATGCATCTTTAAAAATAATAGTCCTTAGAGAAAAAAAAAAAAAAAAAAAGGAAAAAAGCTGAGGTTCAGCTGTAATCCCATGACTCAAGGAGGTGTGGAAGGAAGAAAATCATGAAATCCCATGAGTTCCAACAATGAAAGCAGGAGAGCTGGCACATAAATCATCAAAACCAAACACCATCCGTCAAAATGAAAGGAATTAAGCCAATCTCGCCGGGCTGTTTTAATTATTTTTTAATGAGGATTTGCTCATTCAGAAAATTCACCCTTGACAATGCCTGCCCCGAGCCATTCAGGGGGACACGCTTGGCTTGGCCCCTCCACCCCTGCCCAGGGCTGCTCCAAACGGGAATGGGATCCTGGAATGAGGGTGCCAAGGAGAGGAGAGCGGTGCCAACCAACCCAAACCGCCCCAGGTTTGGTCATTTTGCTTTGTTGCACCCCAAAACGTTGTGGTGGGGAAGAAAATCCTCTCTGGAGGGTCCCTGGTGTCACCACAGGCCCACAGATCCCACCCTACAGACCCCATTCCCACAGATCCCACCCCACAGACCCCATCCCTGCAGATCCCATTTACCCAAACCCCATTTACACAGATCCCACCCCACAGACCCCATTTAAACGGACCTGATCCCACAGACCCCATTCCTGCAGATCCAACCCCACAGATCCCATTCCTGCAGATCCCACTGCCATGGACCCCATTCCTGCAGATCCCACCCCATAGATCCAATTCCTGTAGATCCCATTTACCCAAATCACATTTACACAGATCCCCTCCCCCCCCCAGACCCCATTCCAGCTGATCCCACCCCACAGACCCCATTTACACAAACCCCACCCCACAACTCAAGGAGGTGTGGAAGGAAGAAAATCATGAAATCCCATGAGTTCCAACAATGAAAGCAGGAGAGCTGGCACATAAATCATCAAAACCAAACACCATCCGTCAAAATGAAAGGAATTAAGCCAATCTCGCCGGGCTGTTTTAATTATTTTTTAATGAGGATTTGCTCATTCAGAAAATTCACCCGTGACAATGCCTGCCCCGAGCCATTCAGGGGGACACGCTTGGCTTGGCCCCTCCACCCCTGCCCAGGGCTGCTCCAAACGGGAATGGGATCCTGGAATGAGGGTGCCAAGGAGAGGAGAGCAGTGCCAACCAACCCAAACCGCCCCAGGTTTGGTCATTTTGCTTTGTTGCACCCCAAAACGTTGTGGTGGGGAAGAAAATCCTCTCTGGAGGGTCCCTGGTGTCACCACAGGAAATCCTGGAAGCAAAATCCTCTCTGGATGGTCCCTGGAATGATTTGGTGGGAAGGGACCTTAAAGCTCATCCCAGGTTGCTCCAAACCCCATCCAACCCCACCTTGGACACGTCCAGGGATGGGATAACCCCAAATACAGCTGGACACCAGCTCCCAAATTCATCCCAAGTTTTGGCTCAGGAATGCGCAGGCACAGAGGCAGCAGCTCCCAAATTCCACTGAAATTTTGGTTCAGGAATGTGCAGCATGGAGCATCAGTTCCCAAATATTGTAATGTGCAGGCTCAGGGCACCAGCTCCCAAATTCAGCCCAAATTTTGGAATGTGCGGGCTCAGGGCACCAGCTTCCAAATTTTAGAATGTGCAGGCACAGAGGCAGCAGCTCCCAAATTTTGTCTCAGTAATGTGCAGGCATGGAGTGCCAGCTCCCAAATTCTGCCCAAATTTTGGGATGTGCAGGCACAGAAGCACCAGCTCCCAAATTCAGCACAAATTTTGGAATGTGCAGCTCCCAAATTCCATCCGGGATTAGGACGGGCAGTGCAGGGAAGCAGCAGCACCTTCCTGCTGGGTCACCCAGCCCCGCTGCTCCCGCTGCCAGGGAATAATTTGGGTGCCAATTATGAATATTTTGATTACAGCCAGATGACAACGAGCAGAAAAGCGGAGTTTTTCAATCAAAGCTGCGTCCCGTGGGACACTCAGCCCCTCTGGGAGGGCTGGTGCTCACATGGGATTTTCCAGGAGGAGCCTGGGGGGGTTTGGAGCTCAATCCTGGCTCAGGATGCTCAGTGAAATTAAAATCCACGTTCAATCCCAAATCCTCGACCCAAGCCAGGCCTGGCTTTGATCCGTGCCTGGCTGTGAGGAGTTGTTGTTGGATATTTTGCCTCAGAGGGTTCAGTTCCTCGAGTGCTGATCCCACCCCAAATCTGGGCTTTGGGAAAAGCCGGGGGAAGCTTTGCACTGACAATTCCCCGGCGGGACAATAAAAAAAAAAAAAAAAAAGAGGCAAAAAAGACACAAATCTGGGAATTATTTATCCAGCTCTGCCCTGGGTGGGGAATTAGGGCTGCACCGGTTGTGCCACCGAGCACCTTCCTCCTCCTCCTCCTCCTCCCGGCTGCCTGGGAATGGATTATTTAGGAACTGGTGAGGCCGCCGGTGCTGAGTCAGCCCCGAGCTAATGAACACCCCGGCTGCCCATTTGAAATTTATTGCACCTATTAATTACAACCATTAGCTGCAGCCAGTGAAATTTTTATAATGAGGACCCTGGCGACTTTGCCTGGCTAGCAGCAAATTAACTGTGTGGGGGGAAGAATCAATGGCATCAGCAGACTTTACAGAAGCGATGTTTTAATTAGCGATTCTCTGCAAACATGCCAGGCAACATCTTCTCCCTTCATTATCTCCCCTTAAAGGGATGGTGCTGCTTTTCAGGTCGGTTTTATCCCCTCCTCTGGCTCCTCTGTTGTTGGGTTTTTAATGCTCGGCTGCTCATTAGAGAAGCAGCTTTGAAGTGGGGTTTGGCTCGGGACTGGTTGTAAGCACAGAAAAGTCCGAGGGTTTTTTGTATTTTTTTTTTTAATTTTTATTTTATTTTTGCTGGGGGAAAAAAATACAAAGCCAGGCTAGGAAATAATGGGTTTGAAAAGTTGGCTGGAGAAATGCTGAATTGGATGGATTTTGGGGCTGGGAGGAAGAGGAGGAGGATGAGGAGTGTGGGAGAGGGGTTGTGTCCACAGAGGATGTCCCAACAGAGAGTTCTGGGATGCAGCATCTGAACTTTGGATGCTTAGAAATCGAAGGGACAAAAAATCCCAGGCAAAACTCTGTGCAGAGAGCATCCCCATCACCCAGAAAAGGCCAGGATTCAGCAGTGAAGGCCCAACTGTGACCCTTCCACGGGTGCTCTGCTCAGTGGATTAAAAAACCAGGCTGATGATCCCAAAATCATCAGTCCCTCCTAAAATTCTTGGCTGTGGGTATGGATGGAGCAGTTACCATGAAAGGCAAATTAATTTTTTTTTCCCCTCTGTTTCATCCCAAATAATTTAATTCCATTCTGCTCCCTGCAAAAAACACAGCCCAGATTTCCATTGGTAAATAATCTCCTTTCCTAAGGAAAGAGCCCGGCAGCAAAAGGCAGCTCTGAAATCTGGGGCTTCAAATGCAAAACTTGCTGTTTTTTCCAATAGATTCCCTAAAAAGTGAATTTTTAAAAGAAGGTGTCTCTCAGAAATAGGAAAGCTGAGGGACAAAAGTCAGCTGGAATGAAAGGCTCTGGTGCCTGGGCATCCCACCAGGGGCTGGGGTCACCTGGGTGTTGTATTTGCAGGAATGCTCTGATGACAGCAGGAGTGATGAATCTGACTCCGTGTTCTCAGAAGGCTAATTTATTATTTTATAATATTATATTATAAAGAATACTATACTAGATTAAAGAATACAGAAAAGATACTGAATGCTAAAAAAGATAATAATGAAAACTCGTGACTCTTTCCAGAGCTTGGCCCCAATTGGCCAAAGAATCAAATTAATTCACAGCAGAACCCAATGAAACAATCACCTGTGGGTGAACCATCCCCAAACACATTCCCCATGTGAGCCCAACACAGGAGAAGCAAATGAGACAAGAATGGTTTTCCATTTCTCTGAGGCTTCTCAGCTTCCCAGGAGAAAAACCCTGGGTGAAGGGATTATTTCAGAGAATGTGAATGCCACCCCTGGGAGTGTCACCCTGCTGCCCTTCCCTCCTGGTGCCAGGAGCTTCCTGGATATCCAGCAAGCCCCAGGGAAATGGGAATTGCTGGGCTGAGGAACAGACTCGGTCCAGCTGCTTCAGAAAGACATTTTTTCCGGGCTCAGGGAAAGTGACATCATGAAAGTGAGCGTGCTGATTGCAGACAGCTCCCAATTCATCACTGTGACAGTGACAAACACGGCCCGGGGTGATGCGGTTGACTGAAGAGAATTCTCCAGCTTTACATTTTTAATGCCCCGCTCATTTGCTCAGTTTTATCCCGAGGATCTTCTGCCTTGAATGGAAAGGGCAGCGCTGGGCTGGGGAGCCTGCCCGGCCCTTGCAAATCACCCAGGGCTCCTGTCAGCGCTGCCCCAGCCAGCTCATTTCAATTTTTTTTCCATTATTCCTTGCTCCTCCACCATCCCTTTTCCCACCTTTTCAAGAGGAACAGGAGCGTCAGCCTCAGCTGGGCTCCTCCATTCTCCGGGGCTCATTCATCATTGTCCCCTGCCTGAATGGGAGGCAGAGGGTCAGCCTGAAAAGCCCGAGCGCTGCAAACCCCTCGAAATGTCTCAATAGGTCCCTGGTGGGGTCCCAGGAGACCCCCCAGGCTCTGGGGGTGGCTTTGTGTCTGCAAAAGGAGGCGGGGAGGGGGACACGGGGACGTGGGGTGGCACAGGGCACCCCTGGGGACCTGCCTGGGAGGTCTGGGACTTTTCAGGGCATTGTGGCCAGCGCTCTTTAATTTGATTATTAAACAGCCCCGGAGCGATGAGAGGACGGGCCAAAGCCGGGCTCAGGGAGCAAAAGGGGTAAAAAATACTTTTTGCCTTCTCATTCCCTTTTTTTTTAAATTGTTATTTATAAATCTCCCGCTCTCCCTGCGCTCCCGAGCACAAAAAGCGGCCGCACAAAGGGAGCCTCGCTGGAGCCGCTGCCCGCCCGGCGCTCCGGCAGCTCCAGCGGCGGCCGGCCCGAATTTGGGAGCCCCACACGGGTTCCCAGATGGCCGCAGAAGGGAATTCAAAGCGATTTTTGGGGGCTTTGTGCTGCAGCTGCGCCCCTCGGAAAGGGCGACAAGGGGAGGGCGGGGATGTGGCCTCGCTGTCACCGCTGGGGCTCCACCTGCTCCGGCTGCTTCGTTTCCTCCCAGCTGGGAATTCGGGCTGCTCCAAACCCCGCCGGGCTGTGGGATGGGGAAGGGGGGATCCCCCAGAGCCTGAGGGGTGACAGCGCCCCAAACCCTGCGGGCTGCCCTCGCTCCCCGTGCTCATTTTGCCGATCCCCCCTGAGCAGCAGCGCTGCCCCTCCTGGGGTAAAATCATCTGCAAACGGCACGGGAGGATAGCCAGGGAAGCTGCCAGCCCTGGCCGTGCCCAAAGCCGGGTTGGGCAGGGTCTGGAGCACCCTGGGGTGGTGAAAAATGTGTCCCTGCCCACGGCAGGGGTGGCACTGGATGGGCTTTAAGGTCCCTCCCCACCCAAACCAGTCTGGGATTCCGTGGTTTGATAAAAAGCTCAAAATTCAAGCATGGAGCGAAGGAAGTGCAGCCTTCAGACAGCATTTCTGCCAGGATTTGTTATTTATTTAAAACCCCCCCAGCCTTGCATTTGCATAATTACATTTTGCAGCTGTTGGGCCGTGGCGTGGGCTGGGCTTTGGGGCGTTTTTTTATCTGAAAAAAAAAAAAAAAAACCAAAAACAAAAAAACAAACAAAAAAAAAAAGAGGAAATAAAGGGAAACTCCCATTTAAAAGAGGGGGAGTTGGGTCCCAGCTGAGCCTTTTGTGCCGGAACCCTGGGCCGGGGCAGTCCCGGGGCTCCCGAGCTCCACCGGGAGCTGCAATCCCGCTGTTCCCGGCGGGCAGAGAGGGGGTGGGGAATTCTGGAGGGAAGGGATGGGAAGGACGGAAGAAAAGGGAAAAAATGGGAAGAAAGGGAAGGAGAAGGTTAAAAAAAAAGGAAAAGGGGAAAAAAAGGGGAAAGAGGAAATAAAGGGAAAAGTGGAAAAAGAAAAAAGGAGGGAAAGGAAAACAGAGGAAGGAAGGAAGGAAGGAAGGAAGGAAGGAAGGAAGGAAGGAAGGACTGGGGGCGGGCTGGGGTCTCCTGGGCTTTGGAAGGGTGGGGAATTCTGAAGGGAAGGGAAGGGAAAAAAGGGGAAGAAAGGGAAGGAGAAGGTTACAAAAAAGGAAAAGGGGAAAAAAAGGGGAAAGAGGAAATAAAGGGAAAAGTGGAAAAAGAAAAAAGGAGGGAAAGGAAAACAGAGGAAGGAAGGAAGGAAGGAAGGAAGGAAGGAAGGAAGGAAGGAAGGAACCCAGTCCCAGGTGATGCCCCATTTTTGGGATTTTGGGGCTCTGCTCCCCACCCTGCCCGTGCCCCCCAGCTGCTGCCCTGCCTCCTCTCCCTGTTCCCCTCCAGGTCTCCCGGAGTGGCTCCCCTGCTCCAGGTGATGCCCCAGTTCACCTTCGCCTGTTTCTGCGGCCTCCATGGCTTCTGCAGGATGAAGAGGAAGAAGGAAGAGGCCGGCGGGGGGCAGGAGACGGCCGTGTGAGGGGCGGCCCCGCCGGGACCCCCTCCTGCCCCCTCGGTACGCCGGCACCGCCGGGGCAACCTCGGGTGTCTCCTTGTCCCCTCTCCGAGGAGCAGCTCCCGGCGGGGTCACCTCTGCCTGCCCCGCTGGGGTGTCTGCGGGGTTTTGGGGGGCTCAGGGGCTGAAGCAGAGTGTTGGGGTGGTGGTGGCAGGGGGAGGGAGCTGAGCGATCAGGGGCTGAGGGAGCACGGAGGGAGCTGTGTGATCTGCTCGGTTATCCCACAGATTCTCCATTCATCCCGTAGATTCTCCATTTATCCCACAGAGTCTCCATTTACCCCACAGATTCTCTCATCCCACAGATTCTGTCATCCCACAGATTCTCCCATTTATCCCACAGATTCTCCATTTATCCCGCAGATTCTCCATTTGTCCCATGGATTCTCTCATCCCACAGATTCTCTCATCCCACAGATTCTCCCATTTATCCCACAGATTCTCACTTTTGTCCCACAGATTCTCCATTTGTCCCATAGACTATCCATTCATCCTGCAGATTTATCCCATAGATTATCCATTTATCCCACAGATCCTCCCATTTACCCCACAGATTCTTTCATCCCACAGATTCTCACATTTGATCCCACAATTTCCCCACTGATTTTCTGCGGCCTCCATGGCTTCTGCAGGATGAAGAGGAAGAAGGAAGAGGCCGGCGGGGGGCAGGAGACGGCCGTGTGAGGGGCGGCCCCGCCGGGACCCCCTCCTGCCCCCTCGGTACGCCGGCACCGCCGGGGCAACCTCGGGTGTCTCCTTGTCCCCTCTCCGAGGAGCAGCTCCCGGCGGGGTCACCTCTGCCTGCCCCGCTGGGGTGTCTGCGGGGTTTTGGGGGGCTCAGGGGCTGAAACAGAGGGTGTTTCAGCAGGGGCAGGGGAAGCTGAGCGATCAGGGGCTGAGGGAGCACGGAGGGAGCTGTGTGATCTGCTCGGTTATCCCACAGATTCTCCATTCATCCCGTAGATTCTCCATTTATCCCACAGAGTCTCCATTTACCCCACAGATTCTCTCATCCCACAGATTCTCCCATTTATCCCACAGATTCTCCGTTCATCCCATCAATTCTCCATTTGTCCCACAGATTCTCTCATCCCACAGATTCTGTCATCCCACAGATTCTCCCATTTATCCCACAGATTCTCCATTTATCCCGCAGATTCTCCATTTGTCCCATGGATTCTCTCATCCCACAGATTCTCTCATCCCACAGATTCTCCCATTTATCCCACAGATTCTCTCATCCTACAGATTCTCCCATTTATCCCACAGATTCTCACTTTTGTCCCACAGATTCTCCATTTATCCCATAGACTATCCATTCATCCTGCAGATTTATCCCATAGATTATCCATTTATCCCACAGATCCTCCCATTTACCCCACAGATTCTTTCATCCCACAGATTCTCACATTTGATCCCACAATTTCCCCACTGATCCCACAGATCCTCCCATTTATCTCCCATATTCTCCATTTATCCTGTAGATTCTCCATTTATCCTACAGATTCTCCATTCATCCCACAAATTATCCATTTATCCCATAGATTCTCCATTGATCCCACAGATCCTCCTGTTTATCCTGCAGAACGTTTCACTCATCCCACAGATTCCCCATTTACCCCACAGATTCTCCATTTATCCCACAGATTCCCCATTAATCCCCCATATTCCCCATTCATCCCCCAAATTCTCTCATTTACCCTCAGAATCTCTCACTATTTTCTCTCCTCTCCCCAGGCTCCCAGGGGCAAGGCCGATCCCGCCCTGACCTCGCCGGGGACGTCACCCAGGTGCCACCGGGGATGTCACCCAGGTGCCACCGCCACCCTGCCGGACATCCCGCCCCTCCCTCATCCCGCCGGGACCCGGAATTCCCTCCTGCCCCACCCAGCTCCTGGAAATCCCAGCAGACAGGGACGGGAAAACCCCAAAAACCGGCCCAGAGCTGGACAATGCCAAGCGCAGCTCGTCCTCCCCATCCCGGATCCTGCTGGAATTCCTACAAATCCCAGTGCCGTGGATTCCTGGTGTTCGTGGGAAGAGCCTCCAGCTCCTCGGGAAGGCAGAAAGATGAATTTATTCTCAGCAGCAATAATCCTTTTTTAACCCCATCGCAGCAAGGAAAGGATCCAGCTTCCCTTGGAGCTGCCCTGCTCGCGTTCCCACCGGGAATTTGGGCAATTTCTGCATCCTGGTGGCAGCCAAGAGATAAAAAACGAACCAAAAACCCTCTTTTTTAATATTATTCTCACCTGGTCAAAGCTCTCCCTTCTCCCTTCCACAGGGAGCATTTTCTTCCAGGTATTCCCAGTCTTCCAGTAGGCCAAAATAATTGGTGGCTGCCCCAAAAATTGGTGTTTTTCCGAATGTTACGCCAAGGACAAAGCTCCAGGTGGGCTCAGGGAAGCTCCAGTGGCTTTGGGAAACGCTGACTTTGTCCTGTTCCTATTTTTGCACATCAGCAGAGCCTCCCCTCTTCCAGCTTTGCATCCCCAGCTCTGCCCTTGGCGAGGACTTTTGGGATCAGCTCTGGGACAAAAAAAAAAAAAAGAAACCCAAAATCCAAGGAAGCTGATGAAACTTCAAGAGAATTTCCTGAATGTAACTTTATTTTTGCACAAGGATTTGTGGTGGCCGCATGAGGGATGTGTTTAAGGATTTAAACAGGTTGGGATTAATCCCTGCTCTGGAAATGATCACGGGTGTAAAGATAAGGGTGGAATTCCAAATCCACAGGGACACTGAGACACTTGGAAAAATATTAATTCCAGAGAAAGCAGCTTGGACTGACTCCCATCCCTGTGATTTTTCCCGTTTCTCCAGGTTTCTCCTATGCAAAAACACACAAAAAACCAGCAAAAACAAAGCCAGGTCAGCAGCAGGTCCTGACTCAACAAAGCCCCGCTTAAACCCAAGGCTTTGCTTTGGGATTTTGCTCCACCCCATCGATTTTCCTGACTCCAGCCTGGATCGATCCCTGGCAAGGAGGGAAAGGCTCAGAGCCCTCCTTGCAGCCTCTCCTGACACGGATCAAAACATTAAATCTCTTTTTATTGTCCTTTTTTTTATCCCTGCTGCCCGGATTTCTTTGGGAAAGCACTCCCAGGATGTTCCTTGGGAATCTCCCAGCCCAGGAGCCATAGGAATCTGTACTGTACGTTTATTTTTTGGGGGTTTTTTTTGGGGAATAAAAGTGGCATTTGTAAATAAGCACAGGTGTCTTCCACGCACAGAGCAGAATGCTTCCTTTAGGAATTCCTATGCTACAAGAATAAATAAATTAATAAATTATTTTAAAAAGAAATACAATATTTATGGTAATTTTTGGAGCGTGGGTTTTATGGTCGTTCGGAGCCGAGGGGTTTTGCTCCCTCTTTTTTTTCTTGGCTGGTTCTTCAAAAGCAACCCCAAAATTCACCTTTCGAAAGAGTCCTGAAATTCAAATTCCCGATGTTTGGGAGTGGGATGGATGTGGGGAAGGGCACAGGGGTTGTTAAAGGATAAACCAACCCCACAACAATTCCTGGGATGTCAGGAAAGCTCCCAGCCAAAGGCTGGGAAAAATCCCAGCGGGTTAATTGGAGTAATTAATGATTGGGCCGCATCCTAATGAGCCCCGCTGGCCGGGATTTATCGCGTTCCTGGAGGATTTTCTGCCGTGATCCATCGAGTCCTGAGAGATCCCCCTTCCCAGAAGGATTTGGGGAATTGTCCCTGCCCTCCTTGGGGAGGGATCCAGGAGCAGCAGGGAGGGATCCAGGGAGGGATTCAGGGAAGGATCCAGGAGCAGCAGGGAAGGATCGAGGAAAGGATCCAGGGAAGGGATCCAGGGAGGGATCAAGGAATAGCAGCAGGGAAGGATCCAGGGGGATCCAGGGAAGGATACAGGAATAGCTGGAAGGGATCCAGGAACAGCAGGAAAGGATACAGGAACATATCAAGGAGAGATCCAGGAATAGCAGGAAGGGATCCAGGAGAATCAGGGAGGGATCCAGGGACATTGGGGAGGGATCCAGGAGAATCAAGAAGGGATCCAGGAGAATCAGGGAGAGATCCAGGAGAATCAGGGAAGGATCCAGGACCACAAGGGAGGGATCCAGGAATAGCAGGGAGGCATAGAGGAGAATCAGGAAGGGATCCAGCAACATCAGGAAAAGATCCAGGGACACCAGGGAGGGACCCAGGAACATCAAGAAAAAAAATCCAGGAGCATCAGGGAGGGATCCAGGAATATCAGGGAGGGATCCAGGAGAATCCAGAAAGGATCCACCACTATCCATTTCACACACTCGGAGATTCCAGCTCATCCCAAAGCCTTGGAAGATTCATGGACACAGGTTAAAAGGAGAATTCCCCTGGGGGTCAGGGCTTCTCAGGCCAGGCAGAGAAATCTTCATTTAATTAATAAAAAATGAATTAATTATTTATTTTATATATAATTATTCTGGGTCAGGGCTTCTCAGGACAGGCAGAGAAATCTTCATTTAATTAATAAAAAATGAATTAATTATTTATTTTATATATAATTATTCTGTATTTTACATATTATATATAAGATATATACATTATATATATTACATACATTATTTCCATTATATATATTATATATTATATAAAATTTATATTAGGTATATTCTATATTACATATTGTTATATATTGTTATATATTATTATATATAATATATTATGGCAATTATTTTATTAATCATTAATGTATTGTCATATATACATTATATAATATATGTATATTATGTATTATATATACATTATATAATATATATTATATATATTCCATATATATATATTAAAAATATATAGATTCCAATATAGATATTATATATTATATATAACATATATACATTATATAATATATGTATATATAACATTATATATACATTATATAATATATACAATATTCGAATAATTATAATTCTATTAATAATTAATTTAATTATTATTTATTGATAATTAAATTAATTATCTCATTAATTTTCATGAGTTATCTATTCATGATTAATCAATAAATAACAACTGTTGGTTCATCACACAAATACCGAGCAGAGCCCTGGGTTCCGGCAGGCTCACACCGCCCCGGGCCCCTCTCCGTGCGCGGCCCCTTTAAACCCGCACAGCCCACCGCAGGCCGGGGGGGGGATTCCTCCTCCGCGCCGCTGCAGCGCGCAGCCGGCGCGGCCGCGCCACCCCTCCGCGGGCGGTGGTACAGCCCACAGGCGTGGCCAGCGCGGCGGGCGGGCTCGGAGCCCTCAGGGCGGCGCGGCCGCTGCTCCGGGGCCGTCCCGGGGAAACCGGAGCGTCCGGAGCGCGGAGCTTCCAACGTGCGGAGAGTTCCCGGTGTGCGGGAGCTCCCCGGTGTGCGGAGAATTCCCGGTGTGCGGAGCATTCCCAGTGCGCGGCGGGAGTCAGCGCGCGGGGGGGGCGGTGAGGGTTTAAGAGCACGGGCGGCGCTGGCGCTGCCGGGACCTCGTGGCGCAACGGTAGCGCGTCTGACTCCAGATCAGAAGGCTGCGTGTTCGAATCACGTCGGGGTCAAGGCGCCCCTGGGCGCTTCGTTTTTCACCGCGCAGAAAGAAAATCCTAAAAAATAAAAATCCGACATTGAAGGGAATTTTTCAAACTTTGATTCAAGGGGTTGGGGGGTTCGGAATGGGGATCCCGCAGATTTGCGGGTGAGTGCTGTTCTGTGGCTTCTCGTGTTTCATTTTTGCCCCCCTGAAGGAGGGCAGGGTGGGAAGAAATATAAAAAAAATAATAAATTTAAAAATTATATTTATTATAAAACCCACTCTAATCCACAGCTCAAAGCTGCTTCCGCTCCACGAGCTGCAGATGATTTGGGATGTGTTTTGGGATGGTTTTTGAGGTGATTTTTGGGATGGGTTTTGGGATGGTTTTTGGGATAGTTTTGGGGTGGTTTTGGGGTGTTTTTTTTTGATTTTTGGGATGCTTTTCCGGGTGGGTTTTGGGATGGTTTTTGGGATAGTTTTGGGGTGGTTTTGGGGTGGTTTTTTTGATTTTTGGGATGGTTTTGGGATGCTTTTCAGGGTGGGTTTTGGGATGGTTTCTGGGTGGTTTTGGGGATGGTTTCAGTGTGGTTTTGGGGCGGGTTTTGGGGTGGTTTTTTGGGTGGTTTGGGATGGTTTCAGAGTGGTTTTGGGGATGGTTTTGGAGTGGGTTTTGGGGTGGTTTGTGAGGTGATGTTTAGGATGGTGTTTGGAATGGTTTTGGTATGGTTTTCAAAATGATTTTGGGATGATTTTAGGATGGTGTTTGGGATGGTTTTGGGATGGTTTTGGGGTGGTGTTTGGGGTAGTTTTGGGATAGTTTTTGGGGTGGTTTTGGGGATGGTTTCAGTGTGGTTTTGGGGTGGGTTTTGGGGTGGTTTGTGAGGTGATGTTTAGGATGGTGTTTGGAATGGTTTTGGTATGGTTTTCAAAATGATTTTGGGATGATTTTAGGATGGTGTTTGGGATGGTTTTTGGGATGGTTTTGGGGATGGTTTTTGGGATGGTTTTTGGGGTGGTGTTTGGGGTAGTTTTGGGATAGTTTTTGGGGTGGTTTTGGGGATGGTTTCAGTGTGGTTTTGGGGTGGGTTTTGGGGTGGTTTGTGAGGTGATGTTTAGGATGGTGTTTGGAATGGTTTTGGTATATGGTGTTTGGGATGGTTTTTGGGGTGGTGTTTGGGGTAGTTTTGGGATGGTTTTTGGGGTGGTTTTGGAGTGGCTTTTGGGATTTTTGGGGTGGTTTTGGAGTGGCTTTTGGGATTTTTGGGGTGGTTTTGGGATGGTTTTTGGGGTGGTTTTGGGATGATTTTAGGATGGTGTTTGGGGTGGTTTTGGGATGGTTTTTGGGGTGGTTTTGGGGTGGCTTTTGGGATTTTTGGGGTGGTTTTGGGGTGGTTTTCCCCTTTTTCCCCATTTTCCCGTTCCTGCCTGCCTGGAACGCTGTCTCCCCGCGTTTGCCACACGGGCGGGCACAGCTGCTGGATTTCTCCCCACGGCTGAAAATCTGATGGAGAAATCCCAGAGTTCTGGACTCCTGTCTTCACTGATTAAGGGACTCCCTGCACTGAAAAATTCCTTAGTTAACTCCTTAATTAACTGTCAGCTTGAAAAATCTCTGGGAAAAATTAGGGATCTGCCATCCCCTGCTTTTTTCTCCTTGCTGGCACAACAAAATCCCTGTTTTTCCTCTTTAGCTACAAAAAAAAAAAAAATTCAATTTTTCCTCTTTACCCACATTATTTTAAAAATTATTATTAAAATGATATATGTTATTATAGATTGTTATTAAAATTACTGTAATTAAAGTAATTAAATTAATTAATCGAAAATGTCTATTATTATTGTTATTATTATTATTATTATTTCAATTTTTAAAAACATCCTCGTGGGATGTGGGAGCAGAATTTTGGGAACTGGCCCCAAAATCTTCAAAATCCTGCTCCTCCAAACTACTTGTGGGATGCAGGATCAGAATTTTGGGAATTGGCCCCAAAATCTCCTAAATCCTGCTCCTCCAAGCTCCTTGTGGGATGTGGGAGCAGAATTTTGGGAATCGGCTGCAAAGGCTCCAACACCCTGCTCCTGCAAGTTCTTTGTGGGATTCAAGAGCAGAATTTTGGGAATCAGCTCCAGAGGCTCCACCATCCTGCTCCTCTGAGCTCCTTGTGGGATGTGGGAGGAAAATTTTGGGAATTGGCCCCAAAGGCTCCCACATGCCTTTCCTCCAAGCTCCTTGTGGGAGAAGAATTTTGGGAATCTGCTCCAAGGGCTCCAACATCCCGTTCCTCTGAGCTCCTTGTGGGGTGCAGGAGCAGAATTTTGGGAATTGGCTCCAGCATCCTGCTCCTCCGAGCTTGTGGGATGCAGGGAAAGAAATTTTGGGAGTCAGCTCCAAAGGCTCCAATATCCTGCTCCTCCGAGCTCCCTGTGGGATGCAGCTCCGGCTTTCCCGATTTTTGCCAAAATCCCCCGGGAATTCTGCCGGTGCCGCTTTAGGGCGGGGAGCGGGGCGAGCGCCGCCGTTCCAGAACATCCTGTGCGAGCGTGGGGAGCCATAAAAGGCTCAGGGATGGATCGGGAACGCCGGGAATTCGCACGCACAGCCCCGAGGAGGAGCCCAGCTGGGGAAACCCTCCCCGCCCTGAGTGTCCTACATCTTCCAGAGGGGGAACAGCAGCGCCGCTGGATTTACGCGGATTTATTTTGTTTTATTTTTTTTTCCCCCTCTTCCCACGCAGCAATTCCCAACCCCGGCTGCTCCCGGCAGCCCGGCAGGGAGTGGGAGGAAGGGGATGCTCGGAGGATTTGGGAAAATCCGGAGCATTTCCAGCCATGCTCCACCGGAGCTGTGAGTATTCCCGAGAAATCCCGGGAAAGGAAGGAAGGAGGGAGGGAGGGAGGGAATTCCTCTCTGGAGGTCACTGGGGGGATGCTTTGGGACCCCGTGTCCTCTCAGGCTTTTTAGGAACAGCCACAAACAAAGCTGGGAGTTTGTGTTCCCCTTCCAAAAATTGGGTGGGGAAAGATGATTTTTTTCCCCCCCTTACTTTTTGTGGAAAACGATTGGGTTTTTCCCATACTTTTTTCCCCCCAAAATTCCATATTTTCAGCTTTTCTCCTCCCAGCATCCCCAATCCCATTTCCCAGCATTTCTCCCAGACCAGGCCTGGCAGGGATGGGGTTGCTGTGACCTCTCCCACTGTGATCCGGCCTGGGGCTCTTCCCATTCCCTCTGCAGCTGAAATGAAGAGGAAAAGGAGCTCTGGAAACACAACCTGAGAGGCTGCAGGGCTTGGGGAAGCCTTTCTGTGTTGGACTCGTGCAGGAGAGCAGCTGCTGGGACAGAGGGAGCTTTTGGGAATGAGGAGGGGGATCCAGGGTCCTGGTGGGAGCTGGGTGGGGGAAGGGAGACCCTTTGCTCTTGCAGGTGGGTCCTTGCTCTTAAATTAAATTAAATTAAATTATTTAAATTAAATTAAAACTCCTGACCTCAACAGTGACATGAGCAAAGCTCACCTTGCTCTGCTGATTTTTCGGCCCACTCAGGATTTTAAAAAAAGGCCGATTTGGGCTCTTTCAATAAACGGAGCAGCTTTTGTCCCTGTCCCTGAGCCGTGACACCCCTGACGTGCTCCTGCTGGGGAATATTTCCTTCCACAACCCCTCTCCCTCCCATCAGGAGGTCGCAGCTGGCAGGAGGAGGCTGGAGAGGACCCCGAGGGGCCGGGCTGGGGGCCGGGGTGAAGCTGGGGGAGGCCAGGCCGGCCCCAGCCCCTCCTGCATCCCAAAGGATGCTCGGGATCGGGGGGGTACCAAACGAGCTGCTCGGGGCGCTGCTCTGCTCGGCACAACGAAATCCCTTCTAATCCCAAAGGTTTTCGCTCTTTTTGCCGGTTGTTTTCCAGGCAGAGGCGGGGAACCGGTGAGGTTTTGTTGTTGTTGTTGTGATTTTCCGGCTGGTTGTTACTATGGCGAGGGAGCCGAGGCGGAGGTCAGGAATCCCCGGCTGACAATTCCAAGCCTGCTCCTTTCATTCCCAGCTGCCGGGGTTGGAGCAAAGGCACCAGAACCCGGCTGTTCCCAGCCCCCTTTCCCTCGGGACACGGGGGAGAGGAAGAACCTTTTTCCCGAAGTTTCCCCGGTGGATTTCTCTGCCCGCTGAGTGGGGGCTGGGTGTGTTTGTCCCGCTCCTGGTGGCACGGGGGCGGTGGCAGGTGGGAATTTTGGGGTTCTGAGGGTCATCCTGGCTCTGTCCCGTTCCCACATGGGAGGAGATTTGAGTTCCAGCCTTTGGAATTTCGACCCTGGAGCAGCAAAACTTCCAAATCCTGGAGAGAAAAGAGATGGGAAGGAAAAGGAGCTGCTCTGACATCTCCCCCCGTTCATCCCATGGATCCCTTGGAGATTTGAGTTCCAGCCTTTGGAATTTCGACCCTGGAGCAGCAAACTTCCAAATCCTGGAGAGAAGAGAGATGGGAAGGAGCTGCTCTGACATCTCCCCCCCGTTCATCCCATGGATCCCTTGGAATCCCGCCTGCCTGGCTCTGATAAATCCCAAAAAATTGCAGATCCATAAAAGCCACGAATCCAGGGGCTCTCCAAAATCAGGGATGGGTTTTCCTTGGAGGGACTATCCAGGGAGAGGTCCCGCTGTCCCCTGGAGCCCTGATCCCTCTCCGGGGGTGCCGCGGGGCTGCCCCTGCCCATCCACGCTCCAAATCCACTTGGAAAATACTCTGGAGGGTTTCTTAAACCAAGGAATTTCATCCTTTCCATCCTTAAACCAAGGAATTTCATCCTTTCCATCCTTAAACCAAGGAATTTCATCCTTTCCATCCTTAAACCAAGGAATTTCATCCTTTCCATCCTTAAACCAAGGAATTTCATCCTTTCCACGCTCCAAATCCACTTGGAAAATACTCTGGAGGGTTTCTTAAACCAAGGAATTTCATCCTTTCCATCCTTAAACCAAGGAATTTCATCCTTTCCATCCTTAAACCAAGGAATTTCATCCTGCAGAGATAAGGAGCGGAGAGGGCTGGGCCCCAGCTCCGCCGGGGAAAAAGCAATTTCCCTTCCTTTGGATTTCCAATGTCAATCAGTCTGGGAGGATGAAGCGATAATTCCCCGGGCCTGGGAGGGGAATGTGGCCGCAGGAAGCTCTGCCAGCTCCCAGCACTGCGCTGGTGTCGCTTCCCGGTGAAATCCAGGTGATTTTTGGAGAGCCGGAGGCGAAGGCATGGAATTCAGGAATTCAGCGTGTGAGCCTGACCTTGATTTCCTTTAAATAGCACGGCAGGGAAGAGGAGCAGAATCTTTGTGTGCCAAGGCAGAGGAATTCAGGCAGGGCTTTGCATTCCAGCAGAATTCCCGGCTCTTTGCTCCTTTATTCCCATGGAAGACCTGCCCGGAGAAATCCTCATCCCTCTCCAAGCGCCCTCTGCGTGCTGGGATGTCGAAAAGGAATTTTTAGGCCATTTTAGGCAATTATTCCTGAGCTTTGGACGGAGAAATTGCCTGGCCCCAGCCAGGTTCTGCTGCTGGCAGGCACTGGAGTGGCGCTGGTTGTGTCTCATCCCAGCACTTTGGATTTGAAGGAACAGAGGTCAGGAATGCCTGGACGCAAATCCATCGAGCTCCTGGAAAGAGGAGCTGGCTCTGCTTTGCTAATGAACCAACCCAGGCTGAATTTTTCCATGAAAATTCACCTGGAAAGGAAATCAATCATGCGAGGGAGCAGAACCCCGGAGCTGCCAGGGCACAAATCCCGGGGCTGCTCCGAGCTGCTGCTCGCTCCTTTTTCCTTGGATTCTGGGAGGCTGGCAAGCGTGGCTCCATGTGCTGCTGCTGCTTTTTATCGTGCCTTTGTGTTCCTTTGTCTGCGGCCCCCCTGGAGCCGGGAATTTCCTGGAATTGCCCCGGGAATTGCGGATGGGCCCACGGCAGGTCCTGCTGCTGGAGGCTGGCAGCCCAAGCAGGATTTCTCAGCTTATTTATGAATTCCTCATGCCATAAATGATGTTTTGTGCGCTCCTGAACATTTATGTGGGAAGATAAATAACAATAAAAACAAACAGCTCTGCTCGGACTAGTCGGATTTTGTGGAAGCTCGGAATTGGGTGGGAAGGATGGGAAGGGATTTCCCTCCCAGAGTTGCTTTTGTCCCTCTCCCTTCGCCCTCTCTCCGTCCTCCCGCGCTAATTAAGCTCATCTGCATCGCGCTTAATGAAGGAGAGAGGAGATGGGGCAAAGACCGCGCGTTCCCAGCCCTCTGCTGGGATTGGAGCCGGGGGTTCACGTTCCTCAGGGATGTGAGGAAGGTCAGGAGGAGGAATCCGGTTGCTCAGAGAAGGACAAGTTCCCCAGCCGGGAGGAAAACAGGCGTGGAAGGAGCAGAGGCTGGTCTGAAGTCACCTGGGGGCGGGGAAGCTCGGGAAGCAGCAGAACGAACTGGCTCCAACCTTCTCGCCTGGTTTTTTTTTTTTTGGTTTTTTTGTTTTCCCACCTCTTTTTGTTTTGTTTTATTTTTAGGCTCGCTCTCTGCATGAGCTGCTGAGGCGGCTCTGGAGCCGCAGGATTGATGGAGAGGCGCTGAAAGGTGGCGGTGCTGCGCGGGGGGGTGGCGGTGACACAGGGGACAGGCGACAGTGACAGGGCTGCTCGGGGGGTGGGGGTGGCACCGGGGACAGGCGACAGTGGCGCTCTGGGGGTGACACAGGGGACAGGAGGCAGTGACAGGGCTGCTCCGGGGGTGGGGGTGGCACAGGGGACAGATGGGAGTGGCAGGGGTGCTCTGGGGGTGACACAGGGGACAGGTGGCAGTGGGAGGGCAGCTCTGGTCCTGCTCTGCTCCTGCCAGGGTGGGGTTTGCACTCTGGGATTTTCCCTCAGTTCAGGAGGAACATTTCGGGGCTGGAGCGAGTCCAGGGAAGGGAATGGAGATGGGGAAGGGTTTGGAGAGTCCTGAGGGAGCTGGGAAGGGTTTGGAGAGTCCTGAGGGAGCTGGGAAGGGTTTGGAGAGTCCTGAGGGAGCTGGGAAGGGTTTGGAGAGTCCTGAGGGAGCTGGGAAGGGTTTGGAGAGTCCTGAGGGAGCTGGGAAGGGTTTGGAGAGTCCTGAGGGAGCTGGGAAGGGTTTGGAGAGTCCTGAGGGAGCTGGGAAGGGTTTGGAGAGTCCTGAGGGAGCTGGGAAGGGTTTGGAGAGTCCTGAGGGAGCTGGGAAGGGGCTCAGCCTGGAGCAAAGGAGGCTCAGGGGGAATTTGTGGCTCTGCACAACTCCCTGCCAGGAGGGCACAGCCGGGGGGGATTTGGGATCTCATCCCAGGGAACAGGGACAGGAGGAGAGGGAACTGCCTCAGGCTGGGCTGGGGAGGCTCAGGTTGGACATCAGCAGGAATTCCTCCTGGAAAGGGCTGGAAGGGGCTGCCCAGGGGGGTTTGGAGGTGTCCAAGGAATTCCTGGACGTGGCACTGAGTGCTCAGCTCAGCGACTGGGCACAGCTTGGCAGATCCTGGAGAACTTCTCCACCCTCACTGATTCCAGAACTCTCTTTTCCAGCACCAACCCCTTCCCGGCGGCCGCCATGGAGCTGCCCAGCACCAAAGACTTCCAGTGGAAGTCTCTGGCGCCGCTGCCCAGCCGCAGGGTGTACTCCACGCTGGTGGAGGCGGGCGGGCAGGTCTTCGCCGTGGGCGGCTGCGACGACAACGGCGTCCCCGTGGCCTCCTTCGAGGCCTACTCGCCCGAGGCCGACCAGTGGGCATCGCTGCCCGCCATGCCCACGGCCAGGGCCGGCGTGGCCGTCACCGTGCTGGGCAAGAGGATCATGGTGATCGGCGGCGTGGGCGCCGACCAGCTGCCGCTGAAGGTGGTGGAGATGTACAACACGGACGAGGGGCGCTGGAGGAAGCGCAGCTCGCTCCGCGAGGCCGCCATGGGCATCTCGGTGGCGGCCAAAGGCAAGTGGGTGTTTGTGTCTGTCTCTCTGGGAGCCTCTCAGGAACCACGGGCAGCCCCGGGCTGGCAGACAGCGGGGGGACACTCTGGTGCCCCGACAGTGACAGCGGGGGGACACTCTCTGGTGCCCCGACAGTGACAGCAGGGGACACTCTCTGGTGCCCCGATGGCAGGGGACACTCTCTGGTGCCCCGACAGTGACAGCAGGGGGACACTCTCTGGTGCCCTGACAGTGACAGCAGGGGACACTCTCTGGTGCCCTGACAGTGACAGCAAGGGACACTCTCTGGTGCCCTGATGGCAGGGGACACTCTCTGGTGCCCCGAGGGAACCGATGGCAGCTGGGCTAGTCGCCTTTGCCTCCAAAGAGACACTGGAGACGTCGGCGGAGGACAGAAGGTGACTCTCAGCAGGGGACAGCCCAAGGTTTATTCGGAGCCCCACGCCTCAGTGGGCGCGTGCTCAGAGTAAAACAAAAGGAATCTCAAGGTTACGTTTAAAGCGGGGGAGGAAACCGAAGGTAGATATGTTTGCTGAGCAATAAAGGCCCGGAAGGGATGAAACCTTAGGGAATGGACATTTGGGATAGAGCATAAAATAACATTTAGGGGCTGAGCCCTGGCCTCGGACTAATCACTCGACGACTTGGACTGAAAGTTCTAGACAGAGGGGATGGGATGGTGAGTGACTGACAGAGAGCCAGGGCGGGGATTTGGGGATGATCTCAACCCAGGAGAATGGTTACACAGGTAGAGGGAGGGGGTACAAAAAGGAGTAAACCATTTGGAGAAAATAAGGGGATACAGAACCAAAACTATTACAAAGTATTACCAAATATAAAAGCTTGCTACAACGAGTGTTGGGGAAGATGGGGAGTTTGGAGAGGAAGTTTCACAGCTGGAGGGTGTCACCCTGATTTTTTAAGGTTTTCTAAGCCTTCTGATGTTTACATTCTTGTAGCAAACTCTCCCACGCACATTCTGTAAACAATTAATTGTTTTGCCTTCTTTTATGGAGGAGGAGAAATTTGACGGGCTGCTGGTTTGTCCAGTGCCATTGGAGAGGTGGCACTGTCACCCTCCAATCCACTGCCACCTTTGGAAATCTAGAAATGTTGGAGTCAGAAAATAAACTCCCCCTTTTTACCTTGAGAAGAGCAGCGTGCCCTATAGCGACATCGGGGAGGTCCCTGAATGTGGAACCTGAGAGCAGGAGAAGCAAACGAGACAGGAATTCTTTTCTTTTCTCTGAGGCCTCTCCCTCTGCCTTTCACCTTCCCAGGAGAGAAACCCAGGGTGAAGGGATCATGTTCAAAGAATGTGAATGCCACAGGAGGGACCTGCCAGGGCCGTGGCGTTGGGGATCTGGTTGATAAATTGATGATTAAAGGTTGGGCTTGGCGAGCTTGGAGGTTTTTCCCAGCTTTGAGTCTGTGCTTGGGCACAAAATCCCGCTGGACGGCAGGCCCAGGGCCGTGGCGCTGGGGATTTGGGATCTGGTTGATAATTTGGTGATTAAAGGTTGGGCCTGATGAGCTTGGAGGTTTTTCCTGGCTTTGATTCTGTGCTTGGGCGCAAAATCTCTCCAGGCTTGCTTTGTTCATCTCCAAAACATCTCCTGTGCTTCCAGGAGTCTCCAAAACATATTCTGTGCTTCCAGGAGTCTCCAAAACACCTTCTGTGCTTCCAGGAGTTTCCAAAACACCTTCTGTGCTTCCAGGAGTCTCCAAAACATCTCCTGTGCTTCCAGGAGTTTCCAAAACACCTTCTGTGCTTCCAGGAGTCTCTAAAATATATTAAGTGCTTCTAGGAGTCTCCAAAACACCTTCTGTGCTTCCAGGAGTCTCCAAAACGTCTCCTGTGCTTCCAGGAGTTTGGCCTCGTGCATTTGTCACCTCCCACCCTCCTGAGGCGCCCTGCAGGAGGCTGGAAGCACAGACAGAGCCACCCCCGGGTTTGTCACCAGCCCTGGTGGCTCTGCTGCTCCCTGGGGGTGTTTTGGACAGCTTCAAGCTCCAGGGGCTCAGATCCAAATTTTTCATGGCTTTACAGCAAGTTCTGGTCCTTGAGTGGATGTTTTTTGCAAGGGGGGGATGGATTTTTTTTTTTTTAATTTTTTTTTTTTTTTTTGCAGGGCAGGGATATTTCTGGTGTTTTTCCATTTTTTCTATAGCAGTTCTGTGTGGGTTTTTTTTGAGGGGGTGATGGATTTCTGGTGCTTTCCTGTAATAATTTCAAGGAATTTTTGGGGGCTTTTTGCCCCATCCAGATTACAGGGTGTACACAGCAGGGGAGGGGGATTTCTGGTGTTTTCCCATAGAAGTTTTGTGGGATTTTTTTTTTGCAGGGGTGGGGGGGGGGAAGATGGATATCTGGTGTTTTCCTACAATAATTTCATGGTATTTCTTGGGGGTTTTGCCCCATCCAGATTACAGGGTGTATGTAGCAGGGGGGGTGGATTTCTGGTGCTTCCCTACGATAATTTAATGGGATTTTTTGGGGTTTTGGCCCCATCCAGATTACACGGTGTATGTAGCAGAGGGGTTGGATTTCTGGTGCTTCCCTACGATAATTTAATGGGATTTTTTGGGGTTTTGGCCCCATCCAGATTACACGGTGTATGTAGCAGAGGGGTTGGATTTCTGGTGCTTCCCTACAATAATTTAATGGGATTTTTTGAGGTTTTGGCCCCATCCAGATTACACGGTGTATGTAGCAGGAGGGTTGGATTTTTGGTGTTTTCCTACAACAATTTAATGGTATTTTTTGGGGTTTTGGCCCCATCCAGATTACAGGGTGTACAGAGCAGGGGAGGGGGATTTCTGGTGCTTCCCTACAACAATTTCATGGGATTTTTTTGGGTTTTGGCCCCATCCAGATTACAGGGTGTATGTAGCAGGGGGGTTGGATTTTTGGTGCTTTCCTACAATAATTTCATGGGATTTTTTGGGGTTTTGGCCCCATCCAGATTATAGGGTGTACAGAGAAGGGGGGTTGGATTTCTGCTGCTTCCCTACAATAATTTAATGGGATTTTTTTGGGTTTTGGCCCCATCCAGATTACAGGGTGTACGCAGCGGGCGGGATGGGCTCGGACCTGCGGCCCCACAACTTCCTGCAGCACTATGACGTGCTCAAGGACATCTGGGTGTCCCTGGCTGCCATGCCCACCCCCCGCTACGCGGCCACGTCCATCCTGAGGGGCACCAAGATCTACGTGCTGGGTGAGGACCGGCCCTGCTGCCTCCTCTCTTCTTTCTCCTTCCTCCTCCATCCTTTCTCCTTCCTTTTCCTTTTCCTTTTCCTTTTCCTTTTCCTTTTCCTTTTCCTTTTCCTTTTCCTTTTCCTTTCTTTTTCCTCCTTCTCCTTCATTTTTGTTCTTTTCTCTTCCTTCTCCTTCACTTTTATTTTCTTTTGCTTCCTTTCTCTTCCTTCTCCTCTTTCTCCTCTTCCTCCTCTTCCCCCTTCTCCTCTTCCTCCATGCCTGACAGATGGGATCACTGGGATCCCTGGCACTGGAATAATGGGAATCCCTGGCACTGGGATAATTTGGATCCCTGGCACTGGGATAACTGGGATTCCTGACCCTGAGATAACTCAGATCCAAACACTGGGATAACTGGGCACCCTGGCACTGGGATAACTGGGATTCCTGGCACTGGGATAATTGGAATCCCTGGCACTGGGATAACTGGGATTCCTGGCATTGTGATAATTGGGATCCCTGGCACTGGGATAACTGGGATTCCTGGCACTGGGATAACTGGGATTCCTGGCACTGGCATAACTGGGATTCCTGGAATTATGATAATTGGGATCCCTGGCACTGGGATAACTGGGATGCCTGGCACTGGGATAACTCAGATCCAAACACTGGGATAACTGGGCTCCCTGGCACTGGGATAACTGGGATCTCTGGCCCTGGGATGGATCCCTGGCCCTGGGATGGATCCCTGGCCCTGGCAGCAGCAGCTGCTCCATCTCCCCTGCTCTCAGGATCTCAGGCCAGGGCTCACTGGATCCTCTCATGGAATTCCTCTGCTCTTCCCAAGCCTGATCCCAGCTCTGCTCTGGGTTTGTCTGGATCAAACCGGCTCATTTCAAACCCCTCCCTGTGCCTGCACCATGGGTTGGGGGCAGAGATTGGAAAATTCAGATTTTTCCTGTCATGAGACAGAGAAGTGAAAAATCCCCAGTTTGACTCAGGGGCTGGAGTGATGCCTTAGGTTTTTAGTTTTTCTATTTTTCAGATTCTATTCTACTTTGGTGTGCAAATCTAAGCTTCCTATTATGGGATGGTGAGCTCTCTGCACAGAGCAGAGAGACAAAACAATTCCTTCTCTAGCTGGGACCAAGGACCAAGGATCCAAAATCTCAGCCCAAGAGCACAAACAACGTGGGCTGAAGAGAGAAAAACAAGGATGGGACTGCATGGGCTGGAGCTGGAATTGGACAATTAACTCCAATATGCAAATGGAGCAGAACTTATAAAATGAGAGACCCTTTGACCAGCTGTCCATTTCGTGACCATTTTGGTTCATCTTGGGTTCGTTTTGTGACCATTTTGGGTGGTGCTGCCCAAGGTGGATCCATTGAAACCCTTTAATAAATCCCTGATTTGTTCTTTAGCTCTGTCTGGTCTCTGCTCTAGCTCAGCCTTCCCAAGGCCTCAGGAGAGCTGAGGCTGCTCCATCCCTGAGCTGGAATTCCCTCTCCTTTCCAATTTCTTCTTCTTGTCCATTCCCTCTCTTTTCCATTCCCTCTCTTTTTCCATTCCCTCTCCAACTTGGGTTCGTTTTGTGACCATTTTGGGTGGTGCTGCCCAAGGTGGATCCATTGAAACCCTTTAATAAATCCCTGATTTGTTCTTTAGCTCTGTCTGGTCTCTGCTCTAGCTCAGCCT
The DNA here is from genome assembly GCF_017590055.1 of Onychostruthus taczanowskii. Lineage (NCBI taxonomy): Eukaryota > Metazoa > Chordata > Aves > Passeriformes > Passeridae > Onychostruthus > Onychostruthus taczanowskii. Next base: position 692,147 of record NW_024505229.1, on the reverse strand, counting down.
TCCCAAGGCCTCAGGAGAGCTGAGGCTGCTCCATCCCTGAGCTGGAATTCCCTCTCCTTTCCAATTTCTTCTTCTTGTCCATTCCCTCTCTTTTCCATTCCCTCTCTTTTTCCATTCCCTCTCCAATTCCCTCTCCTTTCCCATTCCCTCTCCTTTCCAATTCCCTCTCCTTTCCATTCCCTCTCTTTCCCAGGAGGAAGGCAATCCAAGTACGCCGTCAACGCCTTCGAGGTCTTCGACACGGACACGCGCTCCTGGACCAAGTTCCCCAACATTCCCACCAAAAGAGCCTTCTCCAGCTTCGTGCCCACCGAGGAGAAGCTCTTCAGCCTCGGGGGGCTGCGCCAGGGCCGGCTCTACCGGCAGCCCAAGTTCATGAGGACCGTGGACGTGTTCGACCTGGAGCAAGGTCGGGGACCCCGAGGGGCCTGGGGACACGGGGATGGGTTTGGGGACACAGGGATGGGTTTGGGGACACGGGGATGGGTTTGGGAACACAGGGATGGGTTTGTGGACACAGGGATGGGTCTGGGGACATGGGGATGGGTTTGGGGACACAGGGATGGGTTTGGGGACACGGGGATGGGTCTGGGGACACGGGGATGGGTTTGGGGACACAGGCATGGGTTTGGGGACACGGGGACGGGTTTGGGGATGGGTTTGGGGACACGGGGATGGGTTTGGGGACATGGGAATGGGTTTGGGGACAGGTTTGGGGACACAGGGATGGGTTTGAGGACATGGGGATGGGTTTGGGGACACGGGGATGGGTTTGGGGACACAGGGATGGGTTTGGGGACACGGGGATGGGTTTGGGGACTGGTTTGGGGAAACAGGGATGGGTTTGGGGACACACAGAGTTGGGTTTGGAGACACAGGGCTGGGTTTGGGGTTTGGGGGTGTCACAGAGCTGAGTTTGGGGACAGACCTGGGCTTGGGGACACAGGGATGGGTTTGAGGTTTGGGACACAGGGCTGGGTTTGGGGTTTGGGGCACACAGGGCTGGGTTTGGGGTTTGGGGCACACAGGGCTGGGTTTGGGGTTTGGGGCACAGGGCTGGGTTTGGGGCTCTGCCATCCTTGCAGAGCACAGAGCTCCCACCTGCTGCTGCCTTGAGCTCAGCTTAGAGGACAATTTCCAGTCAGGATTACCGAGTGGAACGGGAAAACCTCACTCCTGAGTCAGCTGGATCCAACAGTGGGATCACAGGGGACAAACCCAACAATTCCATGGGGTTTATCACCCCAAGGTGCAGCAGCCAAACTGCCCTTCCACGAGCCAGGGGCTCAGAGAGGCAGATGCTCCCCCAGGAGTGGGTGATCCCACAAAAGCCAGCGTGTCCTGTCCTTCCAGGGGGCTGGATGAAGACGGAGCGCTCCTGCTACCTGAAGAAAAGGCGAGCAGACTTCGTGGCCGGATACCTGAGAGGCAGAGTTGTCGTGGCTGGGGGCCTGGGTGAGGCTCTGGGACTGTGGGAACCCTTTAAAAAGGTGCTGGAATTGTTGTCATCCCAAAAAAAAGGAGAAACCGCAGGGCTGGCTGGTGGGAGGGGGCAGGGAAAACAAACCCCATGAGGGGACGGGTACAGAGCAGCCAAGAGAAGCTCGATGGTGCTTCCCAGATCATCCAGCGCCTCCTTTTGTGCTTCCAGGGAATCAGCCGACAGTGCTGGAGTCGGCAGAGGCTTTCCACCCCGAGAAGAACAAGTGGGAGAGCCTGCCCCCCATGCCCACCCCGCGCTGCGCCTGCTCCAGCATCGCGCTGCGGGACTGCCTGCTGGCCGTGGGGGGCGTCAGCCAGGGGCTCAGCACGGCCGTGGAGGCCCTGTGCCTCTCTGACTCCTGAATCCCACCGGGAACGCGGCCCTGTGCCTCTCTGACTCCTGAATCCCACCGGGAACGGGGCCCTGTGCCTCTCTGACTCCTGAATCCCACCGGGAATGGGGCCCTGTGCCTCTCTGACTCCTGAATCCCACTGGGAACGGGGCCCTGTGCCTCTCTGATTGCTGAGAATCCCACCGGGAACGGGGCCCTGTGCCCCTCTGACTCCTGAATCCCACCGGGAACGGGGCCCTGTGCCCCTCTCTGACTCCTGAATCCCACCGGGAACGGGGCCCTGTGCCTCTCTGACTCCTGAATCCCACCGGGAATGGGGCCCTGTGTCTCTCTGACTCCTGACTGGAATACTTCTGGAGGAGAATCTCACCTTGGACATTGCCCTGTGCCTCTCTGACTCCTGATCTGAGCCCACCTGAGGGGACATCCCACCTTGGACAGGGCCCTGTGCCTCTCTGATTCCTGATTGGAACTCCCTGGAGGAGAATCCCACCTGGAACAAGGCCCTGCCCCTGCTGTCCCCAGCAGTGGCAGTGGGGACAGTGCTGGCATCTCCCAGGACTGGGACAGCACCATCCAGCTGCTGCAGGGGCCTGGCTGCTCCTCCAGAAACACATCCAGGGATTCTGGTGCCTCCCTTCCTGGCACTGCTGTCCATGAGGAACCCCCACACTGGCCAGGGGTCCCCTCCTGTCACTGTCACAGCTCCATGGGGACACCCCCCAGCCAGGGGAACTGCTCCCCACAGCTCCATAGGGAAGGAACTGCTCTCCAGATCTCCGTGGGGACAGCCAGGGAAACTGCTCCTCACATCTCCATGGGGGAGGAACTGCTCCCTGCAGCTCCATGGAGACATCAGCGGGGGGAATTGCTCCCCACAGCTCCATAGGGAAGGAACTGCTCTCCAGATCTCCGTGGGGACACCCAGCTTCAGGCACTGCTCCCCACATCTCCAAGGGTCCCCGGCCGGGCTGTCCCAGCTGTGTCGCCTCTCCATCTGGGGCCGCTCCCGTCACCGCGGAGCTCTGAGGGCACTGTGTGGAGCTCCGAGAACACCGTGCAGAGCTCCGGGAACACCATGTGGAGCTCCAGAAGCACCATTCAGAGCTCCGAGAACACAGTGTGGAGCACTGGGAACACCATGCGGAGCTCCGAGAACACCGTTCAGAGCTCCGAGGGCACGGTGCGGAGCTCCAGGTGAGAACACCGTGCAGAGCTCGGGGAACACTGCGCGGAGCTCCAGGAACACCATGCGGAGCTCCGGGAACACCATTTGGAGCTCTGAGGCCACTGTTCGGAGCTCCAAGGGCGCCGTTCAGAGCTCCGAGAACACAGTGTGGAGCACTGGGAACACCATGCGGAGCTCCGAGAACACCGTTCAGAGCTCCGAGGGCACGGTGCGGAGCTCCAGGAACACCATGTGGAGCTCCGAGAACACCATGCGGAGCTTCAGAAGCACCATTCAGAGCTCCAAGAACACAGTGTGGAGCTCCGGGAACACCATGCGGAGCTCCGAGAACACCGTTCGGAGCTCCGGGGACACGGCGGGGACGGAGGGAGCTGCGGTCGGGATTCTCCTCCCTTCATTCCAGGCGGGATCCCCCGATGCTGAGCGCTGAGGAAAGGCAGGAGGGGAACAGGAGGGGAATGAAGGGAAAGAGGAGCTTTGCCCTCCAGCCCAATCTCCCTGTGAGCCGCCCCTGCACCGAGCCCGGCTGTTAATGAGGAATTTTCTTTGTCCTTAAGGAACCTTTCCCAGCTCTTTTTCTCCCGATTCCCGGGCCCTGCTCAGCGCTCGGTGCTTTGTTCAGCAGGAGCAGGGGGAGGAGGGATCCTTTGTGGAGCCTGATCCTTCCCTTCCTGCCTCCAGAAATCCTGGACATAGCAGGGCCCTGGGAAAGAACCCGCTGGAGGATTTATGGAGGAGGTGACAGCGACTGGGGGTGACAGAATCACAGCTGGGAGAGTCCCGAGCTTTCAGAGAGGGGGACAGGAGCAGCTCTGAGCCCCCGAGGAGGGAAAAGCAGCTCCAGGTCTCTGCCTTTGGATGAACTCCAAGCTTCCATCACCCCACAGGATCATCCCTGGGACATCCCTGGAGCTGCCGAGTGCCAGCCCAGGGTGCCGCTGGCTCGGGGGGGATTTTCCTCACCCCCGGAGGGTGAGGGCAGCATTCACCTCCCTCCCCTGACCCTTTCCAGGCTGCGCCTCACCCCTGCCCTTCCCTGGGAAGCTCCTGCTGGGAAATGGGATCCTGCAGGACACAACCTCCCTGGGAAATGGGATCCTGCAGGACACAACCTCCCTGGTTTTGGCACAGCAGGGCTGTGTCCACCCTCCGGGTGGCGGAGATGTGACCTGAGCCCAGTTCGGGTGGGTCGGGCGCTCCTGGCTGTGCCTGCCGGGCGGGTTTGAGGATTTCAGCGGGTTTGGGTGGTTTGGTTTGTGCTGAGCCGCGCTGGGTCTCCTCCCAGAGCTGTGAACAGCAGATGGCATCCCTGGGCTGAGCTGCGGCTGCAGCAGCACCCTCGGCAGCCCTCCCGCTGTCCTGGGCTGCCCTGGCCGGGTGGTGCTGGGCCAGGGCGGCTCTAAAATCCCATTTCGGGTGCTGCAAGATCCAACGAAAAACTTGGGTGCTGCGCGCCTCCCGCAGTATTTTATTCCTGTAGAAAGACATCCCTGAGGAGCCCAAACACGTGCCAGGAGCTGGGACAGAGCTGGATTTGGGTCCAAAGAGTCCCTGATGCCGCTGCCCAGCGCCAGCCCGGGAAATGCCTCCAGGGCTGGGTCCCGCTGCAGCTCCCCGAGCTCTGCAGCGAATCCCTTGGGATGAGAGGGCCCCAGAGCTCCTTTCCCTGGAGAAATGTTGGGTTTGTCACCAGCCAGGCCCTCCTGGGTCTGGGGGGCTGCAGGAAGCCCTGGGCCCGTCCCTCTGCCCCCGGCAGCCCCCGGGACCCCGCGCCCTCCGTGCCCGCTGCGCTCCCTGCTCGCCTTTATCCCAACCCGGCCGAGCCTTTGGAGTTTTCCAGCCACAAAAAAATCCCGGAGGGGCCCCGGCCGTGTCCTCGGCTGAACTCCCCACGCTCGCAGTTTGCTGAGAGGCTTTTCAGCCCCGGTGGCTGCTCCGGCACGGAGGCTGAGGGCTGAGCTGGCCCTGCTGCCAAAAATCGTCATTTATCGTCCCCGAGCAGACTTCGTCTGCACAAACAGGAAACTTCCTCAAGGAACAGCCTCCAAAGGATCCGGTGGTGGAGCAGAAATGATTCCTGCACCTCGCCATGGGCCCAGGATATGCGGCTGGGCTGGCCCTTGCTGTTGGGGGACAATATTTTTTGGGGGTCAGCGCTGCTTTTTGGGGTCAGCTCTGCCCTTTGTGGCGATAGCTCCCAAAAGGAGCCCAGTGTGGCGTTGTGTGAGGGCTGCTCCAGCTCCAGCTGGGAATTGCGCTCTGGAGAGCTGGGGATTGAGCTCTGGGAAGCATCTCTGTCACTGCCATCCTCGTCCCTGGCATGTCCCCAACCCTGTGGGGCCACCAGCAGCGGAGTCACCCCCGGCTGCTCCCGTTCCCGGGGAATCTGCCGGTGCTGGAGCGGACGTGGAGTCACCTTCCTGAGACACAGACGCTTCCTGCTCGCAAAATAAAAGCTCCAGATTTTTTTGTGGGTTTTTCTGGGATTTTTGGGGGGAATTTTTCTTATTTTTCCTCTAAATGCCTCGGAGTTTCTGCAGCCCCACGTGCTGTGACACCCCCAGTGCCCGGGAGGGTGACAGGGACACCTGGGGGGTGGATTTGTGATAAAGGGAGCCTTGGAGGGGTGGTTTAATGGAAAAATATGGATGGATGGATGGAATCCATGGATGGATGGAATCCATGGATGGATGGATGGATGGATCCATGGATGGATGGATGGATAGATGGATGGATGATGGATGGATGGATGGATGGATGGATGGATGGATGGATGGATGATGAATGATGGATGGATCCATGAATGGATGGATGGATGAATCCAGGAATGGATGGATCCATGGAAGGAAGGATGGATGGATCCATGGATGGATGGATGGATGAATCCACGGATGGATGGATCCATGGATGGATGATGGATGCACGGACAGGTGGAACCCCCAGCTGCACTCCTGGGGTGGCCTCTGCTGCTCTCATCATCCGTGGAAGGCCATAAATGACTTTCCCAAAGGCTCCCATTGGCGCTGATGAGTTTTCCTTCTCCTGCTGATGGATGGGGAGGATCAGAGCAGCCGCGGCCTCCTCCGGGTTTTTAGAGGGAGAATGGATTTCACACCTGCCTGAGCCTCCGCGGCAGCGGGTGAGGAATGCGGGGGCTCAGGGCCACGAACGAGGGGCGAGCGTTAAACTTTTTGTTGTCTCTGGCATTTTAATGACTCTTCCTTTCCCTGCGGGAGGTCTCCCTGCTGCTAGAGAATCTCTTTCGTGATGTTTATTCCTTTCCCAGTCCACAAACAGAGCCTGTGGCCACCCAATCCCGAGGCCGAGCCACAGGTTTTGGCCGGGATGTGAAGTTTTCAGAGCGGGGATAAGGCTGTAGGATTTATTTTCATGTAATAAATTCATTAATACAAATTCCTCAGGTTGCAAGCAGTCCGAGCTGTGACCGAGCACCAAGCCGGGCTCCGAGCAGGTTTCCCTGACGCGGAGCCAAATTCCTGGCTGGATTTCAGGTTGGTTTTAGTGGACACGCACTGGGGCCGCGGGACAAGCCCGGTTTGGGATTTCCAGGGGAATTTCGGTGGATTTCCCCAGCGGAGAAAGCCGCGGGTGCTGCCACAAAGGAGGATCCTTATCAGCGGATTCCAGCGGGCTGCGCTCCGCGTCCCTTGGCATTTCCATGAAAATGGGAAAGGCTTCCTGAGCCGCTCTGGAACAAACATCCCCAGCCTCCCTCCCGGCCGCAGCACGGAATCCTTGGGAGGAATTTATCCGCTGGAAACAGAAACTCCGCGGGGCTGCACGGCGGGGGAAACCTCGGGAAAAGCATCCCGAGAAATCCACCGGGACCCCAAACACGGGGCTGGAGCTCGGTGCGGGCTCCAGCGCTTTCGGGGAGGGAGGGCTGAGCCGGGAGAGATCCCGTTAAAAACGGGACCACACTCCCGGTAATAAAGTGATTTCAGCGTTTATTATAACAAAAAAGAAAGGCCTAAAGCAAGGGATACTAAAAGTGATTTCAGTATTTATTATAATAAAAGAAAGGCCCAAAGCCAGGGGTACTAAAGGTGATTTTGGCATTTATCATAATAAAACAAAGGCCTGAAGCCAGGGGTACTAAAGGTGATTTCAGCAGCGACAGCGACAGCGACAGCGACAGCGACAGCGACAGCGACAGCGACAGCGACAGCGACAGCGACAGCGACAGCGACAGCGACAGCGACAGCGACAGCGACAGCGGCACTTTCCCCTGCGGCCGGTGCAATCCCTTTGCTGAGCGCAGCCAGGGAGGTCTGAGCTTCCCCTGCCCGGCTCTGCCGCAGTCCCCGGGCCGTGCCCGGACAGGATCCTGTTTGCTTTGCCGCTGAAATTGCGGCAGTTCGGTTCAGCTCAGCTCCTCCCCGCCGTGTTTATCTTCCCCGTGGCCCTTGGAAACGGCTCCTGTTGCCGCTCTGTAAATAATTCATTGCCACAATTCATTAGCGCCGTTCATTATCGCCGTTCTTTATCACAGTCCATTATCACAATTCATTATCGCAATTGCTGCGGCCCGGGATCGTCTTCGGATGTCCCGGGCTGATTTTAAAACGAGCAGAGAGATTTGTCCCTGGTTTGCTGAGCTCGGGGAGAGGTTGGAGGAGGGAAGGAGCAGCCCGGAGCTGCTCATCCCTGTGAGGAACCCCGGTGCCACGCGGCCAGCGGCCATAAAAATCAGTGACAGTGGCAGGGGAGGGGACCTGTGTGTCTTCGTTGCACCAAAATGACATTTAATGTGTGTGGGACCGCACTGGGACAAGTGACAGCCACGGAGAGTGGCCCAATGGCACCAAAATCACATTTAATGTGTGTGGGGCTGTGCTGGAGCTGGGCACAGCCACAGAGAGTGGCCCAATGGCCCCAAAATGACATTTAATGTGTGTGGGACTGGTGCCAGCCATGGAGAGTGGCCCAATGGCACCAAAATCACATTTAATGTGTGTGGGGCTGTGCTGGAGCTGGGCACAGCCACAGAGAGTGGCCCAATGGCCCCAAAATGACATTTAATGTGTGTGGGACTGGTGCCAGCCATGGAGAGTGGCCCAATGGCACCAAAATCACATTTAATGTGTGTGGGGCTGTGCTGGAGCTGGGCACAGCCACAGAGAGTGGCCCAATGGCCCCAAAATGACATTTAATGTGTGTGGGACTGGTGCCAGCCATGGAGAGTGGCCCAATGGCACCAAAATCACATTTAATGTGTGTGGGGCTGTGCTGGAGCTGGGCACAGCCACAGAGAGTGGCCCAATGGCCCCAAAATGACATTTAATGTGTGTGGGACTGGTGCCAGCCATGGAGAGTGGCCCAATGGCACCAAAATCACATTTAATGTGTGTGGGGCTGTGCTGGAGCTGGGCACAGCCACAGAGAGTGGCCCAATGGCCCCAAAATGACATTTAATGTGTGTGGGACTGGTGCCAGCCATGGAGAGTGGCCCAATGGCACCAAAATCACATTTAATGTGTGTGGGGCTGTGCTGGAGCTGGGCACAGCCACAGAGAGTGGCCCAATGGCCCCAAAATGACATTTAATGTGTGTGGGACTGGTGCCAGCCATGGAGAGTGGCCCAATGGCACCAAAATCACATTTAATGTGTGTGGGGCTGTGCTGGAGCTGGGCACAGCCACAGAGAGTGGCCCAATGGCCCCAAAATGACATTTAATGTGTGTGGGACAGCACTGGGACAGGTGACAGCCGTGGAGAGTGGCCCAATGACATCAAAATCACATTTAATGTGTGTGGGACAGGTGACAGCCATGGAGAGTGGCCCAGTGGTACCAAAATGACATTTAATGTGTGTGGGACAGCCCTGGGACAGGTGACAGCCATGAGGAGAGGTTTGGTGCAAGGCTGTGCCCACGACTTGTGGTTCCACCTTCCCCGAGGGACATCCGTCCTCGAAAGGTCACTCCACAACCTCACCCCGGTGACAAAACCAGCCAGGGGACAGTGCCACCCGCCTGGGTCTGCACTGACAGCGAGACACAGCCCCGAGGTGCTGCGAGCTCCGTCCTGTGTCACCTCTGTGTCACCTCTGTGTCACCCCCGCAGAGAGGAGCCGGCGCTGGGTTTGAATCATCCCTGGCAGGCGTTTGGGACCCCCTGCTCTGCCCGAGAGCGCCGGGAGCGGTGGGAAAATCCAGGTCTGGGTGAGTAATCCCGCAGTTATCTCCCTCTGCCATCGATCCAGGGTGTCCTCACACAGGCCAGAGCCTTTGTTTCGGCTGTTCTGGGAAATAATTGCATTCTTTTAATATCTCCAAAGAAAGATTTACCGCGGGGAGACCACACGGGGAGAAGGTGTTGCTGAGGGAGCCGGGAGAACTTTCCGTTTTCCCCCCGGCTCCGGGCCTGGAGAACTTTCTGGTTCCTCCCTCCCAGGCTGCGTGTCCAGGAGGGCAAAGGGTGGCTCTGTGGGAGTGTGGACAGGCTGCACTCGCCCGGGCCTCTCCTCTCCTTAATTTTGCCCTAAATGCCACTTTTCCCTTGGGTTTGGTGCAGTTTTCCCCAGGAGTTTGGTGCATTTTCCCCCTGTTATTTGATGCAGTGTTTCCCTGGGTTTGGTGCCATTTTTTCCTGGGTTTGGGTGTAGTTTTTCTCTGGGTTTTGGTGCAGTTTTCCCCTAGGTTTGGTGCAGTTTTTCCCCTGGGTTTAGGTGCAATTTTCCCCTGGGATTTGGTGCAGTTTTTCCCTGGAATTGGGTGCAGTTTTTCCCTGGGATTGGGTGCAGTTTTCCCCTAGGTTTGGTGCAATTTTTCCCTGGGTTTAGGTGCAGCTTTTCCCTGGGATTTGGTGCAGTTTCCCCCCGGGTTTTGGTGCATTGAGACTCCTCACAGCAAATCCCATCTGGCTGTGCGTGTCCCTCTGCCCCCAGCGGAACATCCACATGCTTTGCTCCACATGACGGAATCATGGAATGGTTTGGGCTGGAAGGAACCTTAAACATCACCCCTGCCATGTCAGGGACACCTCCCACTGTCCCAGGCTGCTCCAAGCCCCGTCCAGCCTGGCCTTGGGCACTTCCAGGGATCCAGGGGCAGCCCCAGCTGCTCTGGGCACCCTGTGCCAGGTTCTGCCCACCCTCCCAGGAGGAATTCCATCCCAATATCCCATCTAACCCTGCCCTCAGTCACTGTGAAGCCATTCCCCCTTATCCTGGCACTCCAGGCTCACCTCCAAAGCCCCTCTGACCCTCCCAGCGCTCCGGGCCTGCCCCTCTTCCCAACCTTTGGGTGAAATCCCTCCCTGCACCATCCCCTGGGAAATCCCCATCTCCCCCCAGCCTGGGCCCCCTTTGTCCCCTGGATCCCTTCTGCCCCCGCTCTCCACACCCCCTCCCTCACCCCAATTTTTTTGGGGTGCTCCCTGGCTCTCCGCCTCCCCTCCCCGTGCGTTCCCCGCTCCCAGCGCTGCCCGTGGGGTCTCCCCGCTCCCGGCCCCCCCGTCCCTGTCCCGGCCCCGGGCGGGGCGGCCCCGGCAGCCGCCAATGGGCGCGGGGAGGCGCGGCCGCCGGGGCCGCCGCATTTATCGGCCGGGCCGGGCCGGGAGGCGGCGGAGCCGGAGCCGGGATCGGGATGGAGCGGGCGGCAGCGCCCGGGACCGGCTCCGCTTCGGCGCTGGCCGCCTCGCTGGCCGAGGGGCTGATCAAATCGCCGCGGCCGCTGATGAAGAAGCAGGCGGTGAAGCGGCACCACCACAAGCACAACCTCAAGCACCGCTACGAGTTCCTGGAAACGCTGGGCAAAGGCACCTACGGGAAGGTGAAGAAAGCCCGGGAGCGCTCCGGGAAGCTGGTAAGGATCCCCCTGGGGGGGGAGCATGGTCACCGTGCGGGGTCCCCGAGCTTCCCATGTCCCTAAGCATCCTCTGTCCCCGACGCATCCTCGGCGTTCCCGGTGCATCCCCCCGGTGAATCCCCCCGGTTCGGTGTGTCCCTCCCTGTCCCCGGTGAATCCCCCCGGTGCGGTGTGTCCCTGCATTCCCCCGGTGAATCTCCCCGGTTCGGTGTGTCCCCCCATTCCCCCGGTGCATCCCCCGGTTCGGTGTGTCCCTCCCTGTCTCCCGGTGCATCCCCCGGTTCTGTGTGTCCCTCCATGTTCCCGGTATATCTCCCCGGTCCGGTGTGTCCCTCTCTGTCCCCTCTGCACCCCCGCAGTGTTTCCCGGTGGTCCCCGAGCTGCCCCCGCTTCCCGCAGCCCGGCCCCGCTGCCTCCCCCTCCTCCGGTTCTCTCCCCTCCAATCCGTTCCCGGCGCATCCTCAGGGACCCCCGAGCATCCCCCGCTCCGAGCATTTCGTCCCCGGTGTCGCCGGTCCCGGCTCCCCGCAGCCCCGGCCGGGCCCCGCTCCCCCCGCAGCTGCGGTTCTGCCTTGGTCCTGCTGCGGGGGGGTCTCAGCGGGGCCGGGGGCAGCCCCGAGGGGTCTCGCCCCCCTCCTCCCGGGGGTCTGCAGCTCCTCTCGCCCACTTGACCGCGGTCGCGCTTCCTGGGGGCAGGAGCGGGCAGGGACGCGGCCGCCAAAGCAAACACCGCACTCGAGGCTGAAGGGTTTTTCCCTTCCTCTCACCCTGGGTTTGCCTTTCTCACGGTGTGGGGCACCCAGGGAGCAGCCGAGCTCTCCAAAATCCTGACTCACCCCAGCCCGCTGGGGGAAAGTGGCTGTGGCTCACCCAGCTCAGCTTTCCTCTGGAAAAAGGGGATCGAACCCCCGGGAACGCCGGGCGCTGCTCTGTCCTGCGGGAATCTGCAAGGATTCAACCTTGGACGTGAATTCCCAGCCTCGAAGGGTGCGAGGGACCCCAAAAACCCCTCACAGCCCGGCCTGAGCAGGGGGGGTGAGCTGCGAGTGGCAGGACTGGCCCTGCCAGGGGCTGGGATGGGCTCAGCGACATCCCACGGGAAAAAGCCGCGAATCCGCCGGCTTTCCTTGTGGCATCTTGATGAGATCAGATCCGAAGGCGGCTCTGCCCATCCGAGCCGCTGCTCTGCTGCATAATCAGGGCCTGGAAACGCAGCTTCCACCCACAGAGCTGCGAGGATCCCTCCCCTCGGCATGGGCGAGCAAATTCTCCTTTCCCTGCCCGCACCTGCAGCTCGGAAATCTCCGAATTAGGAAAGTCAGAATCTCAGCTATCCCCCGCGAGCCCCTCAGGATCGCTGTGTTTTCATGCAAATCCAACCCACGGGCCGCGGAGCCCTCAATCCAGCGGCAGGAAAGCCAAGGCTCTGCTCAGCAGCCCCTCCCCGGCCTGCCGGAGCAGCAGGAGGCTCCGAGCCACAAATCTCTCCTCTCCCCACAAATTCCTTCTCGGAGCACTCAGCATTTCCGGGCCGGCTTCATCTGCAGCTTTAGCCCCGGCTCGGTTGTTCGCTGCTTCCCCGAGTGGTTTTCACTTCCCAAAGTGTGAGGGCAGGGGCCGGGCACCCTCGCGGGGATCTCACGGCACCGGCTGGGGCTGAAAAGCTGGAGCTGCTCCATCCACGGGGAATTTTTGCCTCTGGCGAATCGGGAATTGCCTCTGACAGGGGCGCTGGGTGTTGAACCAGCTCGTTTTACCGCCCGCGTTTCTCGTTCCTCTCTGAATTTTAAAATCCCTGCACTCCGAACAGGCTGATTTGCTTGGAAGGTGGCAGGAAATTCCAGGCTCCTGCAGCTGGAGGATGTTTTGGGACTTCCATGAATTATTTGTCTGGGAAAAATCCCTTTTATTTTCCTGTTAGAAATCCTTTATCTGAAGCGATGCTCCTGCTGCTGAGTGCCTTTCCCAATCCTTACAAAAATCCCTGCAAAATCAGGTGGGGAGGGAATTGCTGGTTGGTTTTCCTCCCCCTTCCCCCCCTCTTCTCTTTCTTTTTTCCCTTCCCTTTTCCCTTTTATTTTTCTCCCCCTTTTTTCCTTTCTTTTTTCCTCCTTTCCCTTTTTTTTTTGCTGCTTTCCCTTTTTTTTTTCTGTTTTCCCTTTTCTCGTTTCCCTTTTTCTTTCTCGTTTCCCTTTTTCTTTCCCGTTTTTATTCTTTCCCCTTTCTCTTCCTTCCCTTTTATTTTTCTTCCTCCTTTTTTTTTCCCCTTCCATTTTTACTTTCCTCCCTTTTTTCCCCCCCACCTGTTTGCAGCGCAGCCTCCGGGCTCATTTTCCCTCCCATCCAGGAGTTTTTCCCAGCCTGCCTCCCCATCCCTGGCCTGCAGCCAAGCCAAACACACCCGGGGACCTCCCGTGGGACTCTCCTGGTGTCACAAACGCCACTTGGGGCCCGTGTGGTGCCAGGAGAAGGCAGCACCTGGAATATTCCAGAGCCTCCTTTGATCTGCGGGAAGGGGCGAATCCCGCTCTGTTCCGGGCTGGATTTAAATCCGAATTTCACCAAACTGCCCTTGCAGTCTGGAACAACTTCTGAAGCGCTGCCTGGGGTTGTAACTTCATGCATCTTTCAGCAGCTGCTGAAAATACCTGTTCAGCCCCCAAAAACTTGGAATTCAAAGCCTTTTTTGGACTTGGAAAGCGCTGGGAGCTCCGGGGGGATTCCTCGCTGTTTCCCGGGGGGCTGCGGCACTGCCTGTCCCCGAGGCTGCTGTCCCCAGCTCCAGGGTGGCATTTCCCACCTCCAGGGGACACCCTGTGCTCCCATCCCCCTTGGGCAGGGAAAGTTTGGGAACAAAGCCCTGCTTGGCACCCCTGGGGGAGGACGGGACGGCTCCATCTGCCTGGAGGTCACTAATTTTGGGATGGGGCATCTCCTGGAGCTGCTCCATCTTTTTGTGGATTGTGGCTCCTGCCCTGAGCCCTGGCTCAGAATTTTGGGGATGTGAGCCGCTGAGGCAGCAAGGAAATGTTCGGAAATGCTCGGAAATGCTCCAAAATGGTCGGAAATGCTCCAAAATGCTCCGAAATTTTGGCTGCTGGGCCGGGTGCCAGGCTTTGCAGGAGGCAGCAGGAATTCGGGAGGCTGGCTGGCTGCAGGAAGGCTCTGCAAGGGTCAGGGAACTGGGGCAGCAGCGAAAATATTGTTAAAATTTAACCTGTTAAACAAAGGTCAGGGGAAAGGAAACCTGGCTGCGCTTCCCAGAAGCGTTGAACAATTTCAGTATTGCCTGAGCAAGAAACTTGGGCCGGGGTTATTGAACTTCTCCTGGCCAGAGTCCGCTGGCTCCACATGTGCTGAATCCTCCAGGAGCAATTCCTGCCCGGGCTGGTGCTGCCTGAGGCGGATTGGGGCCAGAAAAATGGGGTTTGGGGCTACAGAAATGGGGTTTGGGGTGAGAAAAATGGGATTTGGGGTTACAGAAATGGGATTTAGGGTTACAGAAATGGGGTTTGGGGTCAGGAAAATGGGATTTGGGGGCATAAAAATGGGGTTTGGGGCTACAGAAATGGGGTTTGGGGGCAGAAAAATGGGGTTTGGGACTACAGAAATGGGGTTTGGGGTGAGAAAAATGGGATTTGGGGTTACAGAAATGGGATTTAGGGTTACAGAAATGGGGTTTGGGGTCAGGAAAATGGGATTTGGGGGCATAAAAATGGGGTTTGGGGCTACAGAAATGGGGTTTGGGGGCAGAAAAATGGGGTTTGGTGCAAAAAAAAAAGGGATTTGTGGCCACAAAAATGGGATTTGGGGTTACAGGAATGGGATTTATGGCCACAAAAAATGGGATTTGGGGCTACAGGAATGAGACTTGGGGCCAAAAAGGGATTTCAGGTGCCCACCTGAGCCCCTTTCAGAGGCTTCTCCCTGCTGGAACTTCGCTGGTTCAGCGCCTGCCGCGGGTGCTACAGGCCTGGCTTAGCAAAACTCAGCTGCCCGCTGGGCCGGGCTTTGGGGAGCGAGGTCTCCAAAGCCCCAAAATCGCAAGGACAGGGGGCTGAGCATCCCTCCCGCACCTCGGGGGCAGCTGGGGCCGGCGGGGCTCCGCGGCCCCTCTCCCCGTTGCTGGGAGACCGGTGCGAGGGTCCCTGGACGGGATTAAAACTGTTCCGCATTCTTGTCTGCGAGGGGAAAAAAGAAAAAAAAGAAAAAAAGAAAAAAAAATATAAAAGGTTGTGCTGGATTCAGTTGTAAATTCAGCCCTGGGAGCGCATTGTGTGCCCGCAGCCCCTTTGAAAGGGGATTAGGAGGCGGCTGTTCTTACTGCTCTGCTCTTACTCCTCCTGCTCCTCCCTTTTCAATCTCCTCGCAGAGGAAAACTTGAAAACGCAAAGGAAAGCCTGGAAAACTCCGGGTCTCCCACCCCGTTCCGAGGATCTGCTTTTTCACCCGAACTTTCTCTTACTCCTAGCAATGAAGTGGTTTAGAGGGAAACAGAAGGCGAGGTGTGGGGTTTTATTCCCTTTTCCTGACGTCAGGAATTGGCTGTTGTTGTTGTTGTTGTGGTTGTGGTTATCTTGGTTATTTCCCGAGTCCTTCGTGCTGGGCACATTCCTGCGGCAGGACACGATCCCTGCCGAGCCCAAAAATCGGGAGCGGGGCTGGGCTACCTGCGGGAGGAGGCTCATGGAGCCCCAAAAATCAGGGCAGGGCTATGTGGGAGGACGCTCAGGGAGCCCCAAAATCAGGGCAGGGCAACCTGCAGGAGGAGTCCTGGGGAGCCAGGACTCCAAAAATCAGGAGGAGGTGTGCCTGATGGAGGAGGTTCAGGGAGCCCCAAAAATGAGGAGCAGGGCTGTGCTACCTGTGGGAGGAGGCTCAGGGAACCCTAAAAATCCAGGCTGGGCTACCTGGGAGGAGGCTCAGGGAGCCCCCAAAATCAGGGCTGTGCTGCCTGATGGAGGAATCTTGGGGAGCCCTAAACATCCAGGCTGGGCTATCTGGGAGGAGGCTCAGGGAACCCCAAAAATGAGGAGCAGGTCTGCCTGATGGAGAAGTTCTGGGGAACCCTAAAAATCAGGGCTGGCTACCTGGGAGGAGGCTCAGGGAACCCCAAAAATGAGGAGCAGGTCTGCCTGATGGAGAAGTTCTGGGGAACCCTAAAAATCAGGGCTGGCTACCTGGGAAGAGGCTCAGGAAGCCCCAAAAGTCAGGAGCAGTTGTGCCTGATGGAGGAGGCTCAGGGGGACCCCAAAATCTGGGCTGTGCTGCCTGATGGAGGAATCTTGGGGGCCTCTAAAAATCAGGGCTGGCTACCCAGGAGGAGGCTCAGGAAGCCCCAAAAATCAGGGCTGTGCTACCTGATGGAGGAGTCCTGGGGAGCCCCAAAAATCCGGGCTGGGCTGCCTGGGAGGAGGCTCAGGGAACCCCAAAAATGAGGAGCAGGTCTGCCTGATGGAGAAGTTCTGGGGACCCCTAAAAATCAGGGCTGGCTACCTGGGAGGAGGCTCAGGAAGACCCAAAAATCAAGAGCAGGGCTACCTGAGGGAGGAGTCCTGGGGAGCCCCAAAAATCCGGGCTGGGCTGCCTGGGAGGAGGGTCAGGGAGCCCCAAAAATCTGGGCTGGACTACCTGCTGGAGGAGCCTCGTGCCCCCCAGAAATGAGGAGCTGTCAGGGTGTCCCTCTGGGGCAGCTTCTCCCTCACGTGCAGCAGCAGGACTTGGTGAGAATAAACCCCAAATGGATGAAATTTGCTTTTCTGGGAGCTGTTTCCATGGAGCTGCCCTGCTCAGCTCGTGGGGATGTTTTGGGGTTTTTTTTGTGAAAACAACAAACAGGGGAGGGAGGAATTCCTTCCCTCGGGAGCTCACAGCCCCCTCTGTGCTCCCCCACAGGTGGCCATCAAATCCATCCGCAAGGACAAAATCAAGGATGAGCAGGACCTTGTCCACATCCGGAGGGAGATTGAGATCATGTCCTCCCTCAACCACCCCCACATCATCGCTGTGCACGAAGGTGAGGCCTCCTCTCCCTTCCCTTTTCCAGCTGCATCCAGGATGGGAGCCTCTGGAATGTCCTGGGTACCCCGGGGGGCTCTTGGGCTGGGCTTGGCCCGGTTTGGCTCGGCCTGGGTGGGTTTAGCCCAGCTGGGTGGGTTTATCCCAGCCCTCTCCTCCCTTCCAGGACCTGGCTCCCGTTCCTGGCCACTCCCAGGGAATGCAGACGCTCCCGGGCTGCGTTTCTGTGTTTTCCCCGACGAGGGGAAATACCTGCTCCAGAAATCGCCCTTCCTGTCGCGTCCCCTCCCTCCCAGACAGGGAATCCAGCTCCAAATGTGGATTTTGGACACTCAGGCCCTGCTCCCTGCTCAGCCTCCCTCCACAGCCCCACGGCGGTTTCCAAAATTCACATTTGGGATGTGGGGCTGTGGAGGGAGGCTGAGCAGGGAGCAGGGCCTGAGTGTCCAAAATCCACATCTAGCCCCTGCTGCCTGCTCAGCCTCCCTCCACAGCCCCAATTTGTGGATTTTGGAAGCCCCGGGGCTGTGGAGGAGAGGCTGAGCAGGGGCTGAGTGTGGCTGTGCCCGGAGAATTTGGCATCTCCGTGGATCTGCTCTGAGCCCGAGGTAGGGCTTAATTTAATCTCAGTCCTGGAGTCCTCCTCATTCCCTCCCCCGGGGCACTGGAAAAGCAAACCACGGCGTGCTGGGAGAGTTCCTGGTGCTGCCGGGCTTGGCTTTATGGCCAGGGCTGGGCTTTGTTGGGATAACCCAAGGGAATTGCTCCAGGTCGGAGCAGAACCGGACCGAGCCTAAACCCGCAGCTGGGTCAGGCTTAGCAGACACCGAGTCCCTGGGCTGTGCCCTTCCTGGGGCTGGCCCTGCCCCTGCTGCCGGCGCTGCCGAGGGATCCGGAGCCCTTTTGTGCTCCAAACAAAGGGAGCGGGCTGGCAGCTGCTCCGCGGTGTTTGCGAGGGCTGACTCACCGCGGCGGCCGGAACGCAAACCCGCCGAGCGCTGCCAGCGGGAGGGAACGGCTGCGCCCCTGGCCGCAGGCACAGCCTTGTCTGCGAGCCACGGGGACGGGCGGCAAGGTCACCGGCTGTGCCGGCGCTGTCACCTTCCCCTTGGCGGGGGTTCCAGCAGAGAGCCGAGTGCCTCAGGCACCGCTGGTGGCAGAGCCTCGGTGGTGGCACAGCCAGTGGTGCCAGAGCTGCTGTGGTGGCACAGCCAGTGATGCCAGAGCTGCTGTGGTGGCACAGCCAGTGGTGCCAGAGCTGCTGTGGTGGCAGAGCCTCGGTGGTGGCACAGCCTGTGGTGCCAGAGCTGCTGTGGTGGCACAGCCTCGGTGGTGGCACAGCCTCGGTGGTGGCACAGCCTCGATGGTGGCACAGCCAGTGGTGGCAGAGCCTTTGTGGTGCCAGAGCTGCTGTGGTGGCAGAGCCTCAGTGGTGGCACAGCCAGTGGTGGCACAGCCTCAGTGGTGGCACAGCCTTGGCAGTGGCACAACCAGTGGTGGCAGAGCCTTTGTGGTGCCAGAGCTGTTGTGGTGGCACAGCCTCCGTGGTGGCACAGCCAGTGGTGGCAGAGCCTCAGTGGTGGCACAGCCTTGGCAGTGGCACAACCAGTGGTGGCAGAGCCTTTCTGGTGCCAGAGCCACTGGTGGCAGAGCCTCAGCGGTGGCAGAGCCTCAGCGGTGGCACAGAACTTCAGTGGTGGTGGAGCTGCTGGTGGCAGAGCCTCAGTGGTGGCAGAGCTGCTGTGGTGGCACAGCCTCGGTGGTGGCACAGCCAGTGTGGCAGAGCCTTTGTGGTGCCAAAGCCAGTGGTGACACAGAACTTGTGTGGTGGCACAGAACCTCAATGGTTACACAGCCTCGGTGGTGGTGGAGTTGCTGGTGGCACTGCCTCAGTGGTGGCACATCTGGTGGTGGCACTGCCTCAGTGGTGGCACATCTGGTGGTGGCACTGCCTCGGTGGTGGCACAGCTGGTGGTGGCACTGCCTCGGTGGTGGCACAGCTGGTGGTGGCACTGCCTCGGTGGTGGCACAGCTGGTGGTGGCACTGCCTCGGTGGTGGCACAGCTGGTGGTGGCACTGCCTCGGTGGTGGCACCGCTGCTGGGCCAGTAGCTCTGGTGTCCCCGGGGGCCGTGGGTGACAGCTCTGGTGGCCCCCCTGACCTGCAGGTCCCTGTTTATCCAAGACTGAGGGCAGGATTTGGGTTAGGGTCAATCAAGGCTCCACCTGCTCATTAACAGGAATGTCCTAACGAATATTCCCAAGGTTCCGAGGATCCCTTTTGGACACAGCCTTGGTGGTGGTGGAGTTGCTGGTGGCACAGCCTTGGTGGTGGCACTGCCTCGGTGGTAGCACATCTGGTGGTGGCACTGCCTCGGTGGTGGCACAGCTGGTGGTAGCACTGCCTCGGTGGTGGCTCCGCTGCTGGGCCAGTAGCTCTGGTGGCCCTGGGGGCCGTGGGTGACAGCTCTGGTGGCCCCCCTGACCTGCAGGTCCCTGTTTATCCAAGACTGAGGGCAGGGATTGGGGTTAGGGTCAATCAAGGCTCCACTTGCTCATTAACAGGAATGTCCTAACGAATATTCCCGAGGTTCCGAGGATCTCTTTTGTCGCTGCTGGGCCAGTAGCTCTGGTGTCCCCGGGGGCCGTGGGTGACAGCTCTGGTGGCCCCCCTGACCTGCAGGTCCCTGTTTATCCAAGACTGAGGGCAGGGATTGGGGTTAGGGTCAATCAAGGCTCCACTTGCTCATTAACAGGAATGTCCTAACGAATATTCCCAAGGTTCCGAGGATCCCTTTTGTTACTATGATATTTTATGAAAAATCTTTTGCTAGGATTTTTCCCTCTTGGGAAGCCGAGGAGCTTCAGGACAGAAATGTAAACAATAACTCTGCTGCTGTGGACTGCAGCAGGTGCAGCTGTGATTGGTGCATGTTTTTGTTTCTAATTAATGGCCAATCACAGATGCAGCTGCATCGGACTCTGAGAGTCACAAGACTTTGTTATTGCATTCCATTCCTGTCCTTCCAGCCTCCTGATGAATCCTCTTATTTTTATTCTTTTAGTATAGTATTTAAACAATAATATATATCATAACATAATAAACCAGCCTTCTGAAACATGGAGCCAAAATTCTCGTCTCCACACACGGATCAGCAGACACAACACCCTTTTAACCCTTTCCTGCAGTGTTTGAGAACAGCGCCAAGATCGTCATCGTGATGGAATACGCCAGCAAGGGCGACCTGTACGATTACATCAGCGAGCGGCAGCGGCTCTCGGAGCAGGAGGCGCGACACTTCTTCCGCCAGGTCGTGTCCGCCGTCTACTACTGCCACAAGGTGGGTGGCACCGCCCTGCCCGGGCTTCCCGGGGGTTTCCAGGGGGGAAAAGCGGCTGGATGGGTTCTCCTCACGATGGATTCCCAGGGGAAGAGTGGGTGGATGGGCTCCTGGGTTCTCCTCATGGTGGATTCCCAGGGGAAGAGTGTCTGGATGGGCTCCTGGGTTCTCCTCACGATGGATTCCCAGGGGAAGAGTGGGTGGATGGGCTCCTGGGTTCTCCTCACGATGGATTCCTGGCTGGAGAGCAGCTGGATGGGCTCCTGAGCCCTCCTCCTGATGTTTTCCCGGGGGAATAGCAGCTGGATGGGCTCTGGAGTGCTTCTCCTGATGTTTTCCTGGCTGGATGAGCTCCTGAGCCCTCCTCTCAATGGTTGCCTGATGGATTCTGGGCTGGATGGGCTCCTGGGCCCTCCTCCTGATGGTTTCCCAATGGATTCCAGGCTGGATGGGCTTCTGAGCCTACTCCCGATGGATTCCTGGGGGAAGAGCAGCTGGATGGGCTCCTGGGTTCTCCTCACAATGGTTTCCTTCTGGAGAGCGGCTGGAGGGGCTCCTGAGCCCTCCTCTCAATGGTTTCCTGATGGATTCTGGGCTGGATGGGCTCCTGGGTTCTCCTCACGATAGCTTCCCAATGGATTCCGGGCTGGATGGGCTCCCCAGTGCTCCTCACGTTGGGGTCCCGATGGTATCTTGGTTGGATGGGCTGCTGAGCCCTCCTCCCGATGGATTCCCAGGGGAAGAGCAGCTGGATGGACTCATTGAGTTCTCCTCATGATGGTTTCCTGGTTGGAGAGCAGCTGGATGGGCTCCTGGGTGCTTCTCCTGGTGGATTCCCGGTTGGATGGGCTCCTGAGCCCTCCTCCCGATGAATTTCCAGCTGGATGGGCTCCTGAGCCCTCCTCCCAATGGATTCCTGGTGGGATGGGCTCCTGAGCCCTCCTCCCGAGGGTTTCCTGGCTGGATGGGCTCCTGAGCCCTCCTCCCGAGGGTTTCCCAGCGGAATGTGCTCCCCAGTGCTCCTCCCTGCAGCCCCACGGGAGGTGAGAGGAGCTCGTGGCTCTCCACTTGCCCGCAGAAAGGCTGATCCTGCCTTGAGTCCCAAGGGTGTGGCAGTGCCCCGGAGATTTGGGAGGTCCTGGCCTGGGCTGGGGGTGACTAACCCGGCCTGGGAGTTGTCACCTCCCCTCCCACC
Source organism: Onychostruthus taczanowskii (assembly GCF_017590055.1). NCBI lineage: Eukaryota > Metazoa > Chordata > Aves > Passeriformes > Passeridae > Onychostruthus > Onychostruthus taczanowskii. The sequence continues at coordinate 670,738 of NW_024505229.1, read as the reverse complement.
CGACCAGACGGAGACGCCCAGAGCTGCCCTCGGGGCTGGGAGCCAAGCCTGGGTCACCTGTCCTGTTTGTGTCACCTGTCCTGTTTGGATCCGCTGTCCTGTTCCTGACCAGAGGGTGAAGCTGCAGGACCCTCCTCAGGCTGTGGGTGATGCCCTCCCAGGACCCTCCCTGGGCTGTGGGTGAGGCCCTGCCAGGACCCTCCTCAGGCTGGGGGTGATGCCCTGCCAGGACCCTCCTCAGGCTGGGGGTGATGCCCTGCCAGGACCCTCCTCAGGCTGGGGGTGATGCCCTGCCAGGACCCTCCTCAGGCTGGGGGTGATGCCCTGCCAGGACCCTCCTCAGGCTGGGGGTGATGCCCTGCCAGGACCCTCCTCAGGCTGGGGGTGATGCCCTGCCAGGACCCTCCCTGGGCTGTGGGTGATGCCCTGCCAGGACCCTCCCTGGGCTGTGGGTGATGCCCTGCCAGGACCCTCCCTGGGCTGTGGGTGATGCCATGGCAGAACCCTCCCTGGGCTGTGGGTGATGCCATGGCAGGACCCTCCTCAGGCTGTGAGTGATGCCCTGGCAGAACCCTCCTCAGGCTGTGGGTGATGCCCTGCCAGGACCCTCCCTGGGCTGTGAGTGGTGCCCTGGCAGGACCCTCCAGCCCGAGGGTCTCCCTGGAGGTCGCTCCAAGGCTGTACCCCAGCCCTCGGTGGGAACAGGGGGTGTCAGGGCAGCTCCTGACCCCAAACCGGATTGTGGGCTCGCTCCTCTGGGCACAGCAGGCCCTGCCCAAGCAGGAGCTGTGCCCTGGTGGAGCTGGCACCGCGTGCCACCGCGGCTGGGGACAATGGAGGAGCCCAGGGTGGCACTTGGTGCAGGCACCTCCCTGCTCCTGCTGCCCAGCTGGTGCCACCCAGGCTGGGCCACCCATCCCAGGGCCACGCCCGTGCTGTTTGTGGCCCTGTGCCCTGTTTGCCGTGCCCTGCCAGGTGTGCAGGACTTTCCCTCCCTCAACCCCTCTGGGAATTAACCCCTGCTCTTCCCGCAGAATGGGATCGTGCACCGGGACCTGAAGCTGGAGAACATCCTGCTGGATGCCAACGGGAACATCAAGGTGAGGGGGCTGGGCTGTCACCCAGGGGGAGCTGCCCAGCCTGGAGGGACAGGGGTGCCCACAAGGCCTCAGTGCCCTCAGGGCACGTGCACCCCCTGGAATGCTGTGGAGAGCTGGCAGAGCCTGGCAGCCCAGCAGATCTGGTGAAGCCGTAACTGATACTGCCCCGCTGATAAGAGGGCGAAGTCTGAGCGCCCAGCTCAGCGCTGGCTGGATGAGAAGGGCTCTTTTCCTGGTTTCTGTGTGTGCCAGGCAGGAAATCCCAGCTCCCCCACGGGCACCCAGTGGCGATTTCTGCCAGGGAGGAAGGGCACGGCCTGGCCTGGGCCGGGGATGCCCGCGGTCACTGATAACGGGGTTTATCTCCACCGGGGATAATTTTGTAACTGAGAGCTCGAGGGCAGCCAGGGAACCTCCTGCTGGCTGGGAGGTGACAGCTTAATGAGGATAATGAGCACCTGGGCGAGGTGGGGCTGATAGGGACCGCTGCAGCCTGGGGTGGCTGGGAATGAGCTGGAGGAAAGCCTGGAAGTCCTTCCAGCCTCACCTTTCCACTCTGCTCCCGCTGCCAGCACCACGGGACAGCTGCTGCCGTGCCTGGGATGAAGCTTTTGGGAGGGAGAGAGCAACAGGAGAGAGCTCAGGGGTGGAGAACCAGCCTGAGGGGATTCAGAACCAAGGGCAGCCCTGGTTTGGATCAAGTTCATCCCTGGAGAGCTCCAGGAGAACTTTCAGCCTTGGGAAACTTGGGAAAGGAAATTTTGGGAAAGGAGAACTTGGGAAAGGGAACTTTGGGGAAGGGGATTTTGGGAAAAGAGAACTTGGGAAAGGGGCCTTTGGGAAAGGGAGCTTTGGGAAAGGAGAACTTGGGAAAGAGGAACTTGGAAAAGGAGACTTTGGGAAAAGAGAACTTGGGAAAGGGGCCTTTGGGAAAGGGAGCTTTGGGAAAGGAGAACTTGGGAAAGAGGAACTTGGAAAAGGAGACTTTGGGAAAAGAGAACTTGGGAAAGGGGCCTTTGGGAAAGGGAGCTTTGGGAAAGGAGAACTTGGGAAAGAGGAACTTGGAGACTTTGGGAAAAGGGAACTTGGGAAAGGGGCCTTTGGGAAAGGGGCTTTGCTGCTGGATGATAGCTGTGCTTGTCCCCCCAGATCGCAGATTTTGGGCTGTCCAACGTTTTCCAGCAGGACAAGCTGCTGCAGACCTACTGCGGCAGCCCCCTGTACGCGTCCCCCGAGATCATCAACGGGCGGCCCTACAAGGGCCCCGAGGTGGGTTGTGCCTCCCTGCGGGGCGTGGGGATGCCTCTGGGGTTTTCCCAGTGTGTTTTGGGGTAACAGAACCCCTGAGCCGGGGCACTGGGGGGTTGCTGGGTGTGCTGGGGTCCTGCCCCGCGCTCTGTCCCTTCCCGGTGGTTCTGCCATCCTGGGAGTCCCAGTGAGGCTCTGGTGGGTGGAGACCAGGACAGCCCGGTCCTGCTGTCCCCTCCAGGCTCCTCTGTCCCTTGCACAGGTGGACAGCTGGTCCCTGGGTGTCCTCCTCTACATCCTGGTGCACGGCACCATGCCCTTCGATGGCCACGACTACAAGACTCTGGTCAAGCAGATCACCAGCGGGGACTACCGGGAGCCCACAAAGCTCTCAGGTAGGGACACCCCCGTCCCCCTGTGTGTCCCCCTTCCCCGTGTCCCCTCCCGTGCCTGACCCGTCCCTCCCCCAGATGCCTGCGGGCTGATCCGGTGGATGCTGATGGTGAACCCCGAGCGCCGGGCCACCATCGAGGACATCGCCACGCACTGGTGGGTCAACTGGGGCTACAAAATGCCTCTGGGCGAGCAGGAGCTGCTGCGGGAGAGCGAATCGCCGCTGGCCACGGTGGCCGAGTGGCTGCGCCGCTCCTCCCGGCCGCTGCTGGAGAACGGCTCCAAGGTGCGCTGCTTCCTCAAGCAGCACATGCCCGGCGCGGCCCTGGAGCGGCAGCGCTCCCTCAAGAAGTCCAAGAAGGAGAACGACGTCTCCCACGCGCTGCAGGAGGTGCCCCCGGGCCCCGAGAACTCCTCCAAGTCCGTCCTCAAGCGGCCCAAGGGCATCCTGAAGAAGAGGAACTCCTGCGAGCAGAAGGTGCCCAGCCCCGGCCCCCCGCCCGGGGAGGGTGGGGAGGGTCCCCCCGCGGGGCTCTCCCGGGTCCTGCAGCCCCCCGGGACAGCGGGAGCAGCGCCCCCGGCCGCGCCCAAGAAGGGAATCCTGAAGAAGCCCTCGGCCAGGGAGTCGGGGTATTACTCGTCCCTGGAGTGCTGCGAGTCCGGGGACGTGCTGGACGCGGGGAGCCTGGACCTGGACGGGGCCGTGTTCGCCGAGCCGCCCTGCCCGGCCCCGCAGGGGCTGCCGGCCCGCCGGAAAGGAATCCTCAAACACAACGGCAAATTCTCCTCGGGCAGCGCCGAGCCCGGCAGCCCCCCCGGCAGGGGTTTCGGGGGCTTCAGCGAGGTGTCGCTGCCGCAGGGCCCCCGCGCCCGGCCCGCCAGCGCCGTCAGCGAGGACAGCATCCTGTCCACCGAGTCCTTCGACCAGCTGGAGCTGCCCGCCCGCCGCCCGCCCGGGGCTGCCATGCGGGGCTGCGTGTCCGCCGAGAGCCTCCTGCGGCTGGAGGAGGAGGAGGAGAGGGAGGAAGGGCGGCGGCTGCGCCGCTGGACTGTCACCCACTGCCGCAGCCCCTTGGCGGAGAGCAGCGCGTCGCTGGCGGGCTGTGACAGTGGCACCGAGCTCTACCGGCAGCGCGCTGTGGCCGTGGGGGTGAAGCTGAGCTGAGCCCACCTTCCTTCCCCCCGGCGCTGCCCCGGGGTGGTGCATTTTGGGGAGGGGGCTGAGCCTCCCTCCCTTCCCTCCTCCCTTCCCTCCTTTCCTCCCCGGGGCTGCCGGTGCTGCTGATCCACATCCCACGGGTTGATTTGGCAGCCTCGGGGCGGGGGATGCCCCAGGGCCAGGACATTTATGGACCAAAGCCCCCAGAGTGACCCCCGAGCTGGGGCTGGGGGGTCCCGGGGGCTCCTCGCTGCCGTCCTCCCCTCTCCAACAGGCTCATCTCATCACGGGGCTGAAAGCAAGCGGTTGGGGGGGATTTTTGTTTTCTTTGCACTGTTTTTTGGCTGCACAAGGTAACGGAGGGGGTGGGTGATATACCTCAAACAAGCTGCAGATGTAGCAGGGTGCTGGTGAGGGCTCCAAGGTGCTGCCCATGGGCTGGGCTTCGGGGGGTGCTGGGGGCACCCAGGCCACGGCTCTGCCCTCTGCTGAGTGCTGAGAAACTGGATGTGGCCAAAAGCCCAGGCTGGGAAATGCTGTGATGCCAACATCTCTCATTGTAATGTGGAAAAAAAAAGAAAAAAAAAAAAGTGCCTTTGGTGAGGCACCGTGACTTTATTTATTGATTTATTGCCTTTGTCCAGGCTGGTGTGGAGGGCAGCAGCACGGGATGTGTCTGGCTCCACAGAGGCCGTCCAGGGGTGTTTCTGGGGAGGTGGCTGTGTCCTTGTGTCACACGGCTCCCTTGCACTGTTGCCACGTGTGCTCGCTGGCCCTTTCCCCTCTCGGGGGCAGGTGTTGAGTTTTCCCTCCTTCCTACAGCACGGGCTGGAGAAAAACATTAAATTAAAGCAAATGGTAAAGCTGAGTTGTCGCTTTGATTGCTGGGGGTGAGGGAGGGGCTGCTGTCCCTGTGTCCCTGTCGCTGTGTCCCTGTCCCTGTGTCCCTGTCCCTTTCCGGCTGGGATGGGGCCGTGCTCCAGCCCAGGTGGGGGTGGGTGGGCTCAGACACGTCCTGCAGGTTGGAACGCCTCTGTGTGCTCAGCCCCTCCTCAAACTGGGTTTAACTGGTGCTGAACTGGGGCTGGACACATCGCTGATGGGGGGGCTCAGCACCCCCGCGAGTGGGAAATGTGGATTTTAAGGCTGAGCAGCTGTTGGGCAAACTGCCCAAAATTTAGGGGAAGTTGTGATGAGGAGCCCCCTCTCCCCTCCCCATTGTGGGCAGCCCCCTGCTCCCAAACCCCTCTCACACCCCTGATGTGGGGATGGGAAATCCGGGTTTTAAGGCTGAGCAGCTGCAAAATTTAGGGAAAGCTGTGATGGAAGCAGGACAGTGAGGGATCAGGATCAGGATCCCTTCTCCCCTCCCCACTGTGGGCATCCCCCTGGCCCAGCCCTGCTCCCAAACCCCTCTCACACCCCTGAACCTCCGTGGGTTTCAATTTTGGGGGACATCCCCGGGTTTTGGTGGCAGGAGCTGCCTCTCCACCCTTTCCCTTCTCCCGCTGCACACAGAAATCCATTCCCCTGCCCCGTGACCGCTCCCCGTTCCCAGCCGGGTTAACCGGAGCCGTTCCGCGGCTCCTCCCTCCCGCCAGCAGCGGGGACAGGGTGGCAGGGCTATGCCCGGAATGCCACCCTTTGTCCCAGCAGGGGTGGCAGGGGGGGGTCACCGCGCTCGGCCCCCCGCCGCGCATTCCCCGCGTGCTTCCCGAGCCTTGGAGGAATTCCGGAGCCTTAAAGGAGCTCCCAGGGCATCCGGCTGAGCTGGGCAAAGTCCCGGAGCCCTGGGGGCTGCAGGGGTGGGATGGGCTGGGATGGGATCCGTGGGATGGGATGGGATATGGGATTCATGGGTTGGGATGAGCCAGGCACAAAGCCGAGGATCCTTTTTAGGTTTGCTGTTGGAGCATCCCAGGATGTTCTGGCCCTGTTTCATCCGGGATTTTCAGGAAAACGTCCCCCGTGCTGTTTTTGGAGCCGTGGCAGCTCGGGGTGGGCAGTGCTGCATGCCAGCCTTTGGGGCTGAACTGCCAGAGGACAGGTGTGGGGACTTCCAGGCATGGCAATCCCAAAGATTTTGAATGGGAATGTTGGCGTGGGTGACGTGTCTGCTCCCGGAGCACAGGGAGCGGCTGGGTCACACCTGAGCCGAAAACCACCCCAGATCCCACTGGGACCTGGCTGGCCGAGCACTGGGGGCGTCTGGGTGGGCACCCCTGGGTGTGAGGAACACACTGCCCACCCTGCCCCGTGTCCCCGCTGGTGACACCAATCTTGTCCCTCTGTCCACCCTGCCCCGTGTCCCTGGTGGTGACACCAGAGCTTGTCCCTCTGTCCATCCTGCCCCGTGTCCCTGGTGGTGACACCAGAGCTTGTCCCTCTGTCCATCCTGCCCCGTGTCCCTGCTGGTGACACCAGAGCTTGTCCCGCTGTCGTGGCCAGCTCAGCCCAGCCCTGTGCCATCTCCCGACTGCCCACCCCACTCTGTGTCCCTGCTGGTGACACCAGAACTTGTTGTGCCCACCCTGCCCCGTGTCCCCACGGGTGCCACCAGAGCTTGTCCCGCTGTCGTGGCCAGCTCAGCCCAGCCCTGTGCCATCTCCCGGGGCTGCTCCGAGTCCCTTCCCACCTTCTCCCGGGCACAGCCGTGGGAAGGGTGGGAAAAGCCCTCGGATGAGGCGGTGACAGCGGCAGCGGAGCCCGGGGACACCGCGGTCACCGCAGAGACCGCCCCGCGCTGCCGGAATTCCCCCGCCAGCCCCTGGAAACGCTCCTTTCATCCCAGCCTTGAGTTCCGCTGCCTCCGAGCCCCCCTGGCAGCCCCCCACCATTACTGGCGGCTCTTTCATCCGTGCAGCCCTTTCATCCCGAGCTTTGGCAATTCCCGCAGCCCCCACCCCGCCCTGCCCGGCCCCGCGGGGCTTTGGGGCGGCTGGAAATGACCTCAGCCGCGTTTTGCTGAGAAAATGTCATTTTTGGGGGGTGATTTCAGCCCCAAATGCTGCGTTTGCTGCCCTACAGGGTGTGGGAGAGGGGCTGGAACCCTGGAATCCGGGAGATGAATTGTCCTGGAGGATGGAGGGGTTGTCCTGTGGGTTTATATCCACTGATCCAGGCTTTTCTGGGATAATCCCATCCTGGATCCTTCTCCTGCTGGTCCTGGGGGAAATTGGTGCTTCCCACTGCTGCATCCCGGGGTTTGGGGCTGCAGCCATGCCAAAGGACGGTGCAGGGACTTTCAGCCATGGGAATTGGGCATTCCTGAGGATTTTTCATGGGAATGCTGGGGTGGGTGATGTGTCTGAGCCTCTCTGGGTCACCCCAGGCTTGGATCCCCGGGGATCCAGGCTTGCCTCACCCGGGGGCTGCTTTGGGATCCACATCCCCCGAGCAGCGGCAGCGCCCTGAGAAAGGGGAAAAAAGGGAATTTTGGGGTCGGAGCAGCAGTGAGCTGGCTGGGGGAGCAGAGCGAGCAGCTCCAGCTCCACTCCCAGCCGCTCCCGGCGGGAGCCTTTCCCGGCAGAGCGGAGCTCTGGGCGCTCCCCTGGCCCCGGGGGCCCTGAGTCACCCCCGGCAGCGGCTCCTGCCCGGGCTTGCGCCGGGAATCCCGGATCCGCCGACCCCTTCTGTGGGATCGGGAGCGCGGCGGGAGGAGCGGGCTCGGGGGGACGCGGGGGTGACCCCAGGGACAGCCGGCGGCCAAAGCCACCTCGGGTGTCGGGAATGCAGGTGGGGATGGGGTGGGGTCCCCCTGGAGCTTCCCAGAACCGCAGGGAAGGGGATGGAGGCAGTGCTCATTAAACGGTGGCTCTTAATGACGCCCAGAGCAGCTCAGGGATGCCCCCGGAGCTCTGGAATTTGGGTGTCACCTCCCCCCTGGCCGCGGCCGAGCTCCTTCTTTAGAGCCTGGGATTGTTCCTTCCTGTCGGAATCTCCCCGGCTCGGTTTTCCCTTCCCCGGGTTTTGTGTCGGAGCCCTTCTTTGTGTGTCTGACACACCGTGGGCGCAGAGCCAGGGATATTTCTGAGACATTTTGTCAGAACTTTGAGCGCCGGAACAATTAACACAACAAAGCTGAGGTGTTTCTTTGCCTCTGATTCTTTCAAAGTGGTTTTGTTTTTTGTTTTTTGGGTTTTTTTTTTTTTTTTTTTTTTTTTTTTTTTTTTTCCTGTAGATTTTTTGTAGTTATTTTTTTAAGGTGCCTCCACAACCACCTGTTTGATTGCTGGATTTCTTTGAAGATCTAAAGAATAGAAATCCCCACATGAAAGTCTTCCCATATTCAATGGCAGCCTGGAGCAGCCCAAAAAAGGGGGAGAAAGCAGCGCCCAGAAACTCTGATCCCGTTTTTTTTGGAGCACAAGAAATGGCTGGGTCACGCCTGAGCCAAAAATGCAACCCCAGACCCCACTGGGGACCTGGCTGGCCGAGCACTGGTGGCCACTCTGAAACTCCTGTGCCCCCCTGGAGCTGTGGTGATGCTTTTTGGGGTGCTGGGTCTCTGCTGGAAGATTTCTCCCATCAGGACAGCTCTGCCCATGCCGTGCCAGAGCCTCCGGGGTGTGCAGGGATGGCACAGAGGGGATGCGGCACTGCTGGAGCAAATCTGTGTTTGTGGGACCACCAGCACATCTCCTGTCCTTCCCATCCCTTGCAGGATCCACCCCACCGTGCCTGCCATGAACTGGTGGGAGCCACAAACCATAAAATACTGGAATATCCTGAGCTGGAAGGATCCACAGGGATCATGGAGTTAACCCTGGCCACAGCCCTGGAAGGTCCCACAGGGATCATGGATTTAACTCCTGGCCACAGCCCTGGAGGGACCTTCAGGGATCATGGATTTAACTCCTGGCCACAGCCCTGGAGACTCCTGGTCACAGCCCTGGAGGGACCCTCAGGGATCACGGATTTAATTCCTGACCAAGCCCCTCATCCCGACCCCTCGGCTGCTCCCGGGACACTCCGGGATTGCAAAAGCCACCGGCTCTCATCTCATCCCTGGGGAGCAGCCCTGACAGCACGGTGACTCAGGGGCCCTGTGGGTCCCCAGGGGTTGTGACACCTCCTGTCACCACCACATCACCGCCATGGCATCACCGTGGTGGCTTCACTGCCATGGCACCTCCACAATGACATCACTGTGATGGCATCACTATGATGGCATCACTGCCATGGCAACACTGTGATGGCATCACTGCCATGGCACCTGCACGATGACATCACTGTGATGGCACCACCACAATGGCATCTCCACTATAGCATCTCCACTATGGCATCTCCGTGATGGCATTACTGCCATGGCATCTTCACCATGGCAACTCCATGACGGCATCTCCATGATGGCATCACTGCCATGGCATCTCCATGATGGCATCTCCACCATGGCACCACCACCATGGCACCACCTCCCTGGCATCTCCACGCTGCCCAGGCTGGCACCCTCTGGGCTCTGTGTGCAGGGAAACCCACGGGGACCCCAACACCGCTGCCCTCCCAGCTGGGGCTGCCCAGGGTGGGCACGGGGCTGTTGCCAGCCTGCCCGGGGGGGCAGGAGGTTCCAGAACCTTCTGCCCAGAGCCGCTGCTGCCTCATCGGGCACCTCCACGGCCGTGGCAGCGCTCGTGCCGCGTCTCACACGGGAAGGGAACGTGGCACCACGGCAGCTGCAGGCCAGGGCGACTTTCCCAGCGGATCTGCCTGCCTGGGAACGCAGAGCAGCAGCCAGACGGGTTTCTGCAAAGGGCTGGGCTGATGGATCCCGAATTTGGGATGCTGGTGCCCAGCCAAGCCCGCCTGGCAGTCCTGACCATACCGTGAGGCATCCCCAGGCACCCGAGCGCCCGCGGGACCCCGGTTTGTGCAGCTGGAAAGGGGAAACGGCGACCCCCAGCTCCCCGAGGGCTCCGGGGCTGCTCTCCCCGCTCCCCCAGCCCGGCTGGGTTTGGATCCCGCTGGGAATTCCCTGCAGCGGCGCTGAGAACCGGGCTGGGCTCTCGCCGCGCCCGCTTTTGCAAGCGGCAGCCGGGGGAAGCGGTCGAGCCGGCTCCGGCGGGGAGGAGCGGGCTGGCAGCCTGGCACGGCGACAGCTTCGGGGTGTGCCACCCGCCTGCCGGGCCGGTGGCAGCCGCGCTCGCCGGGCCAGCGGGGCCGGTTCCCCGCGGAGCCCCGCGGCCGCCCGTGCCGGCTCTGCGCGCGTGGGAAGGGCTTGGGAAGGCAGCGGGGCGTCATTCCCATGGAACTGCGATCCCACCCGGCCTGCGAGGCGCAGGGCTCCGTGCTGAGGCGGGCACCGAGGGCTTGGAGGGACAGATGGGAGCTCTGCTCGCTGCGACAGTGACAGGAGGCCGGGAAGGGCTGGAGCTGCGCCGGGGTGGGTTTTAGGGAAAGGTTCTTCCCGCATAGGTGGCGCTGAAAAAGCTCCCCAGGGAATGGTCACTGTTCCAAAGCTTCCAGAGCTCCAGGAATGTTTGGAAAACGCTCAGGGATGGGATTTTGGGGATTGTTCTGCGCAGGGCTGGGAGCTGGATCAGTGATCCTGGTGGGCTCTTCCAGCTCAGGACATTCCAGCATCTCTCTTTTTTCATCGTGGTGTTTTCATCACCAGAACCTTAACTCTGATATTTGTGTTCCTGAGGAGAAATGGGAAGTTCGGATATTTGAGCTTATCTCAGGGATGCACAGGCTGGGATTTTGGCATCCTCCGTCGCCCCGCGAGTCCCTCGGGGAGCCCCGCGATCAGATCAGTGATTTCTCTCCTCTGATCTCCCGTCTCTCGGCTGCTTTCCCTCGTGTGCCCTCCCCTCGCTGCCTCCCCCTCCTCTGCAGCCCCTCCAGCCCCGGCTTTGATCCCGGGAAGCAGCAATTGATCCTCCTTATCTTTATTGTGGGACAGACATTCCCGGCACTGCCCTTAATTAAATTCCTCTTCATTTTCCTCCACGAGCCTCTCCCCCCGCACCAACCCGGGCGAGGATTTGTTTTTAAACCTGTAATTAAAGGGTGGGATTGGCCACGAGTGGAACTCGTGCTGGGGGCCAGCTCGGGGCTGCCGGGGCCACGCGAGCTCAGGGGGCTGCTGGGCACCTTGTGGGGCTGGCACTGGTCACAGTGGCCGTGGTGGCACTGGCACTGGGCACAGTGACACGGGGGTGGCCCACAGTGGCACAGGCACTGACTGTGGTGGCACTGGTCATGGCGAAATGGGGGTGGCACAGTGGCACAGGCACTGGCATGGTGGCACTGGCACTGAGCATTGGCACCAGTCGTGATGGCCACAGCGACGCGGGGATGGCCCACAGTGGCACCAGCACTGGTCATGGTGGCATTGGCAATTGCCATAGGGGCATTTGCAACCGGCCATGGTAACACTGGCACTGGTCAGAGTGACATGGGGGTGGACCACAGTGGCACAGGCACTGGCCAAGGTGGCACAGGCACAACTCGTGGTGGCACTGGCACTGGTCACAGTGACATGGGGATGGCCCACAGTGGCACAGGCACCTACCATGGTGGCACTGGTCACGGTGGCCCTGGCACCTGCCATGGTGGCCCTGGCACTGGTCACGGTGGCCCTGGCACCTGCTGTGGTGGCACTAGCACTGGTCACGGTGGCCCTGGCACCTGCCGTGGTGGCCCTGGCACTGGTCACAGCGGCCCTGGCACCTGCCATGGTGGCCCTGGCACTGGTCACGGTGGCACTGGCACCTGTCGGTGGCCCTGGCACCTGCGTGGTGGCCCTGGCACTGGTCACAGCGGCCCTGGCACCTGCCATGGTGGCCCTGGCACTGGTCACGGTGGCACTGGCACCTGTCATGGTGGCCCTGGCACTGGTCATGGTGGCACTGGCACCTGTCATGGTGGCCCTGGCACTGGTCACAGTGGCCCTGGCACTGGTCACGGTGGCCCTGGCACCTGTCATGGTGGCACTGGCACCTGTCGTCGTGGCCCTGTCACTGGTCACAGCAGCATGGGGAGGGCTCACTGTAGCCCAAGCACTGACTGTGGTGGCACAGGCACAAATGGTGGTGGCCCTGGCACTGGTCACGGTGGCCCTGGCACCTGCCATGGTGGCCCTGGCCGCTCCGGGTGAGCCACAGCGCCGCGGCTCTGGCCGCTTGGAGCTTTTCCGCTCGGAAATGTCTCCTGCGGCCGCTGACCCGCAGGGCAGGGAACATTTTCCACGTGGATCATACGGTGGCACTGGCACTGGTCACGGTGGCCCTGGCACCTGCCATGGTGGCCCTGGCACCTGCCATGGTGGCACTGGCACTGGGCACAGTGACACGGGGGTGGCCCACAGTGGCACAGGCACAACTCGTGGTGGCCCTGTCACTGGTCACAGCAGCATGGGGAGGGCTCACTGTAGCCCAAGCACTGACTGTGGTGGCACAGGCACAAATGGTGGTGGCCCTGGCACTGGTCACGGTGGCATGGTGGCCCTGGCCGCTCCGGGTGAGCCACAGCGCCGCGGCTCTGGCCGCTTGGAGCTTTTCCGCTCGGAAATGTCTCCTGCGGCCGCTGACCCGCAGGGCAGGGAACATTTTCCACGTGGATCAGCCCAAATTCCCCCGGAGACAGCGCAGGAATGCGAGGTATGTTGTCCTTGGTACCAGCTCTGCTTCTTACGGCCTAAGCTCGGCCACGCCGCCGGGGGGAGGGGACAGCCGGGGACCGCCGTGTCCCCAGTGATGGTTTCCAACATTCCCCCTCCCCAATCCCTTCGTCCTCCTCCTCCTCCTCCTCGGGAGCACTGCCCAGCGCTGTGCCAGGGTGGGTGAGGGTCTCCGTGCCCCTCAGGGGATGCAGGTGAGCCCCTCTGGGTCCCCGGGCACGCAGGGACATCCCGAGGGGACAGCACGGGGACGTTTTGGGGGTCCTGCCAGCAGCGGGGACATCATTTTATCGTGCAGCTGGAAAGCAGGAGCACAACGGCGGGAGAGAAACCAGCGCCTCGCTTCGTCCGCGTTAGACACCGACCCAATTTACAGCTCCCACTTCCTGCGGTGACACGGGACAGGGACAGCGCTGGCCCCACCCTGCACGACCCGGGCACCCCGGGCCACCCCTGGCATGCGGCAAACCAGCCCCAAAGAAGGGACAGAGGGACATCCAGCCGCGCCACCGCCGCGCCGTCCAGGCTGTCCCCAGATGTCCCCAGCGAGCTCTGTCCCCGCCGCGTGCCCCAATCCCTGCATGTGCCACACCAAGGGGTGGCTGAACCCACGAGGGTCCCCGTGCCCGGTGGCAGGAGCCCGGCGTGTCCCGCAGGGACATTCCCTGTGCCCCGCTGCCGGCCGGGAGCGCAGCTGCCGCTCTTACATAAACCGCAATTAGCGGCGGGCAGGGAGGCCTGAATGGAATTAAGGAATTCCTGCCGGGCTGACGTCAAAGCTTCACCTCTCCCGCACAAAGGGGGCCCTTGTGAGCCCCCCCTGACCCCGCCGGGACAAGGCGAGTCCTCAGGGAGCCCCGCGCCGCGCATGCCATGCGGGAATTGTCCCCAGAAAGTGGGAAGTGTCACCAGAGCTCCTGCGCAGGGTGGGCTGGCCGTGGCACCGTGCCAGGGGCCCTGTGCCAGCCGCTCGCCCGTGAGGGGGGCTCGAGGGGCAGCGGGGAGGGGTGGACATGGGGACAGCAGGGCCATGAGCAAGAGATCCCGAAATTCCCCCTGGGATGGGATCCCTCCCGGCTGGAGGAGCTCTTCTGGCTGCCCCAGCACTGGGGCCCCTCTGGCTGCTGCCAACGAGGTCACAGGGACTGGGCAGCGAATGTCCCCAAGTGTCACAGGCGGTGAGGGGGTGGCAAGTGTCACACGTGGGGGCTCCTGCCCCAAAATTCCTCCGCTCCACGGCGAGGGTGGGGCAGCACGAGGGGCACGAATAATTTTGACTGGAGAGGGTGGGTTCAGATGGGATATTGGGAGGGTGGTGAGCCCTGGAATGGATTTCCCAGAGAAGAACACTCCCAGGGGAGTGCTCAAAGCCAGGTTATGGGGCCTGGAGCAGCCTGGGATAGCAGAAGGTGTCCGTGCCCTGGCAAGGGGTGGCACTGGATGGGCTTTAAGGTCCCTTCCACCCCAAACCATCCTGTGACGTCACGATCGCGGATGCTGCGCTGCGGGCAGGAAAGGGTTAATGCGCCAATTGGGGTGAGTGACCCCACCCTGGGCCCTGCCCCTGCCCGGCCTTGCGGGAAGACGCTCGGGAGCGGCTCCGGGATCCGCGGCGGGGACCGGGGGCCCCCCTGCGGCCGTGGTGCCATATTCCCTTCCCGGAGCATCCCCTTCCCGCAGAATCCCTTTCCAGAGACATTCCCTTTCCGCGGAATCCCCTTCCCGGAGCATTCCCTTCCTGGAGAATCCCAGAGCATCCCCTTCCCGGAGAATCTCTTTCCCAGAGAATCCCCTTCTTAGAGCATCCCCTTCCCACAGAAACCCCTTCCCGGAGCATTTCCTTCCCGGAGAATCCCCTTTTTAGAGCATCCCCTTCCCGGGGCATCCCCTTTCCACAGAATTCCCTTCCCGGGGTATCCCCTTTCCACAGAATCCCCTTCCCGGAGCATCCACGCCCTTCCCGCATCCCCCCTCCTGGCAGAGGTCCCTCCCCGCAGCCCCTGCCCAGCACGGAGGTTTTTCCCCATTTCCTGCCCCCCGTGGCCGCGGGGCTCGCAGGGCTGGGACAGCTGCAGCCCCGGGCTCCCGAGCTGGGCTCGGGCAGGGCACGGGGCCGAGCGGAGGGAATTTGGGAATTTAATTACTCACGGTTTTGTTCCTTTCGTGGGGTCAGGGCTGACCTGGTGCGGGATGCACCCGGCTGGGAAGAGGCAGAGGAGGGAATTCTGCTGGACCTGAGGCTGGGGCAGATTCCCCAGCTCTGAGCAAGCCCCCCTTGCTCTGGTGACCACTGAGTGACCGTTCCCGGTGGGGATGTGCCCTGGGTGTCACCTGCAGCAACCACGGAGCTCCAGAGAGCTCTGTCCCATCCCTACCTGTGCATCCCACCTGGGCACAGCCCTGCTCCTGCCCTGGAGCCTCCAGAGAGCTCTATCCTGTCCTTACCTGTGCATCCCACCTGGGCACAGCCCTGCTCCTGCCCTGGAGCCTCCAGAGAGCTCTGTCCTGTCCTTACCTGTGCATCCCACCTGGACACAGCCCTGCTCCTGCCCTGGGAGCCATATCTTTGGGCTGAACCTTGTCTTTGCTATCAAACCTTTATCCCCTCCCAGCTGTGATGCTCAAGAGGGGATGCAGGGACCCCGATGTGAGGCCGCAGCAGGGCTTGGCTCGGCCCTGGGAGCACGGAGGAGGTGGCAGAAGGACACTCAACCCTCCCAAATGTCCTGTGCCAGTCCTGGGAATCACCACTGAAAATGTTCAGGGCCAAATTCTCACCTGAGGCCAAGTGGTTCAGGGTTTCAAAGTGAGTAGAGCAGCTGCTGTTTGCACCAGAGGAGGCCCTGACTGTGCAGGTATTTTATATATATATTTATATATATATGTGTGTGTATAGATATATTACATAAATATATAGGTATGAAATAATTTAAGAACCATCCGAGACAGCATGCTGTGCTCTGGGGCGGGGCTGGAGGGCAGCTGCTGCCCCTCCTGCCCCTGCCCCACCAGCTTTGATTCACAAATGGAAACAGAGTCTGGAATTAAATTAAAAACCGCACACACGCACACACACACGACACGGGGCAGAGGCTGGACGAGTCCAGGTGTCCCTGAAGAGATCGGATCAACTAAAGCCAGAGAGTTGGGAAGTCAGGGAATGAAACCAGCGCGGGGGGTGTGGTTTGTGCCGGTGCTGACTGCCCTGGGTGTGCCCAGCCCCGGGGGGCAGCGGGGCTGCGGCAGAGGCTGGTGGGACGCGTGTCCTGCCGTGTTTGTCGTGGCCCTGCTGTCTCCATCTCCACCTGCTTCGCTTTCGCTCAGTCCCAGGACTTGTTTCCCACCTTGGCTGTCAAGGCTGAAAGGGACAATCCTGCCCCAATGAACCCCTCTCCTCTCCCTGCTGGAAGTTCTCCCAGAGCCAGGTTTGGTCCAGCTCAATCCTTCCCCACCAACTGAAGACCCCTGGAGAAGATCATCCTTCCCGGGGACTTCAGGACGACCTTCAAAAACCACCCAAAACCCCTTAGAAAAAGCCAGAAATCACCGGTGCCTTCCAAAACTCCTCCTTGCTCCCCATCCCACCCTTCCCAAACATCCCAGAGGGATCCCAGATCCAAGAGACTGCCGTGGAGGGCCGGGAAAGCAGCCGAACCGAGCGCGTGGAGAAGGCTTTGGACCCTCATCCCCGTCCCTCTCCTCGTCGGGAAACGAAACCCCGGGGGCTGGCGGATCAGCTGGGGAGCAGGACGTGCTCCAGGAAGTAGCTGATGGAGTCCCAGTGCTTCCAGAGGAAGAAGAGGAAGAGGACGAGCAGGGCGGTGCTGAGGATGCGCATGCGGGTCTTCATGAGCGGCGTGATGAAGTTGGCGATGGTGGAGACGAAGACGAGCAGCACGGCCATGAGGGCCAGGATGACGTTGATGAACTTGCCCAGCAGCGCCCGGGCGTTGGCGTTCTCCACGCCCTCCAGCTGCACCACCTGCTGCTGCTGCTGCTGCAGCTCCAGCTTGGTCACCCGCGTCAGGCACGACTCCACGGCCTCCTGCCAGGGGACAGCGCCGGTGGCGGCTCCAGGGCTGTCCCCCGAGGGATTCGGTGCCTCCCCGCTTTGCTGCTGCTGCTGCTGCTGCTGCTGGGGGGTTTTGTTCTGGCTGGGGGCTGGGGGGTGGCTCAAAGGGGATGTGGGGACTGTGCTGGCCCAAACGTGGCTTGTGACAGCCCGGTGCTGTGGGCACGCAGCTGGAGCAGAGCAGGGGACTCGCTGTGGTGTGGTGTGACAGTGACAGGACAAGGGGGAATGGAGGGCAGGGACAAGGAGGATCTAGGGAATGAATTCCTCCCTGTGACGAGGACCTGG
Organism: Onychostruthus taczanowskii; assembly: GCF_017590055.1. Classification (NCBI taxonomy): domain Eukaryota; kingdom Metazoa; phylum Chordata; class Aves; order Passeriformes; family Passeridae; genus Onychostruthus; species Onychostruthus taczanowskii. The sequence goes on along the minus strand of NW_024505229.1, from coordinate 653,858 downwards.
GATGGAATTCCCAGAGAAGCTGTGGCTGTCCCCTCACTGGAGCAACCTGGGATAGTGGGAGGTGTCCCTGCCCTGCCACGGATCATTTTTAAAGTTCCTTCCAACCCACACCAGTCTGGGATTCCCTGCTTTTGGGGACATGGTTTAGTCACCTGCCTCTTGCTGTGACAGCACCACAGGGAGAACCTCACCCGGAGGGTGCTGGGAGAAGGGATCCCACTGCCCCACCCTCCCTCCCAGCCCTGGGCCTGTCCCTCACCCCTGGCTGGAGGGAGCAGAGGGGCGCTGAGCCCTCCCACAGCCCTACCTGGATGTCCCGTGCCCTCTCGTAGGACTGGTAGGCCACCTTCTCCTCCATGCTGGCCAGCTCCTGCTTCAGGTTGGTCATCTCGTTCTGGTGCAGCTCCGTCAGGTCGTTCAGCTGCTCCTCCAGGCGCTCGTACCTGCGCAGGGCAGCTGGGCTGGGACAGGTCCCCAAGGCCCCCCTGGCACTGGGGACACCACCCAGCCCCTCCCACCCTCCCCTGGTTACGGGAAAACCTCTCAAGATCCTCCGTGGAGATCTGGCAGTGAGGAAGGCTGCGGCTCCCCGTGTCTCCTGGCTGGACAATCCCAGGAGGGCGGCTTGTGGTCCCCGAAGAGCCACCCTGGGTGACACCTCCCCTGGCCCTACCTGTAGCGCTCCTCCTGCAGGCACTGGGTCATGTAGGTGTAATCCCGCTGCAGCTGGGCCTTCAGGTCCTCCATGGAGTCCTCCAGGTGCGACTGGCTGTCCTTGATCTCCCGCAGCTCCTCCAGGATGGCGTCGAAGCTGTTGTGGTGGCTGTCCAGCGTGTTGGACTTGGGGCTCCCCAAGCCGCCGGGCCCCGCGCCGGAGTTGCTGCCACCGGCGGAGCCCGAGGTGGCGCTGGAGCACTCGTCATCGCTGCCGTACTTGGGGCTGGACACCAGCGTGGCGCTGCCGCTCAGCGCCCGCGAGGCCTCCTCGGGGTGCCCGTCGTCCAGCGTGTCCTTCAGGTGCGCGATGTTGTCGGCGCTGCCGAACTTGTTGCGGATCAGGCTGGCGAACTCCCGCGGCTTGGACACCACGGCCGTGTGGGTGGCCTGGGAGAGCCCCGAGAGCCCCCCCTTGACCCCTTCCACCACGCCCCCGCTGAAGCCGCTGATGCTGGAGCGCACGTTGGCGCCCACATCCTTCAGCCCTTGGTGCATGTCCCGGAAAACATCCTTGGGCTGGCGGGTGGGGCCGTTCTGCTCGATCTCCTTCAGCTTCTTGTGGTAGTGCTCCAGCTTCTTGTGCAGCTGCGCGATGGTCTGCGCCGACTTCTGGTTCTTCTTCTCGAACACCTGCTTGATGCGCGACGCCTGCTGCTTGTCGGCGTTGTTGGCCAGCTTCAGGTACTCGGCCACGTTGTCATCCCGCGCCTCCTGCTCGATCTTGATCTGCTCCGTGATCTTGAGGATCTTCTGGTGCAGGTGCTCGATGGCGGCTTTGGTGCGCTGAGGGTCGGGGGTGCCATCGGGCACGTCCAGGCACACGGGGCCGTCGGCGTCGCCGTGCCCGGCGCCCGCGGGCAGGTTCAGGGCGGTCACGTCGCCCTTGTCCAGCTGGCGGGGAAGAAAAAGGAAGAGGGATGCTCAGGGGAGGGAGGAAAAACCCCAGGAGTGGGAGGGGACAGGAGGGACCCGGGCTGGGGATGCACGGGAGAGGCGGGGGAATAATTAACTGGAGAGGCTGGGGGAGTTTTCCGGTTGGTTGGAGATTTCCCAGCCACGCCAGCACTGCTGGAATCCCAGGAATACACCAGGTGACCCCCAGGGACACACCAGCTGATTCCAGGAACACACCAGTTGATCCCAATAACACATCAGCTGATCCCAGGGACACCCCAGGTGACCCCAGAACACACCAGCTGACCCCAGGCATGCCCCAGTTGATCCCAGGGACACACCAGTTGATCCCAGGCATGCCCCAGTTGATCCCAGGGACACACCAGTTGATCCCAGGCATGGCCCAGTTGATCCCAGGGACACATCAGTTGACCCCAGGCATGGCCCAGTTGATCCCAGGGACACATCAGTTGACCCCAGGCATGGCCCAGTTGATCCCAGGGACACATCAGTTGACCCCAGGCATGGCCCAGTTGATCCCAGGGACACACCAGTAGTTCCCAGGAAAACCCCAGGTGACACCAGGAAAACCCCAGTAAAAGAGCACAGCAGTTGCTCAACCCCCAGCTCCAGCTGGGGTTCAGGGCTGGATTCTCCCAGTGGAATTCAGCAAGGAGCAGCCACTGACTCTGCCTTTCCACCCTCACCTCGTGCACAGATGGGATTTCTCCAGCCAGGCAGGAAAAAGGAGTGAGGAAACCCAGGATTTGTCACCAAATCTCTCCCCAAACCAGCCCAGAGCACAAGGATTGAGCAGCCTGGAGGTATTTCAGTCCTGCTTTCAGTCAGGACACATCCCAAAGTTGTCCAGCCCAAGAGGAACTGCCCTAATCCCAATTTTTGGGAGGCTGGGGACAGCTCCTGCTCCCAGAGCTGCAGGTGCAGGCACTCCTCTGCTTTTCCAAGCTCCCTCACCTGGCAGTGCCAAGCTCCTCTTGCAAACACCAGCTGCCACCACAGGAAATTTGGACAAATGCCAAAATTCCATTTTACAGATGGCAAAACTGGAGCTTTGGGAGAGGAAATCGCTCGCCTGAAGCCACATTTGCAGAGTCTGGACTGCGACCCAGGCCCTGCCTCGTGCTCTCCAACCTGGACGTGCTGCTTGGCCAGTTGGGAACAAACAATAAATTAAAAAATCCCTAAATCTTCCCAGTTGCTGGGTTTTATATGCAGATTCTTATGCAAAACCTCCCTGGTTGTGTAAATGGCTCCTGGCTTCTAATTAAGAGCTGCTTGAAAGTTAAATACTCTTGGCAGACCTGAATAATTTCTCATTTCCATCCCACTTTCCCCGAGTGACCCTTTAATAGGGATAAAGCTGTGGGATCACTGCTTGGGAGTGTGTTATCACCAGGAAACGCAGGGGGGAAGAGGGAGCAATGTTCTCCCAAGATGCTGCTTGGGAACAATCCCATCTGGAGCAGGGGCTTGGAAAAGCCAGAGCCCTCCTGTTATTCCCCTCCTTCTCTTGTTTTTTCCTCCTGTTTAAGCCAGAGCCCTCCTGTACTTTCCCTCCATCTCCTTTTCTCCCCCTGTTTAAGCCCGAGCCCTCCTGTAATTCCCCTCCATCTCCTTTTCTCCCCCTGTTTAAGCCCGAGCCCTCCTGTAATTCCCCTCCATCTCCTTTTCTCCCCCTGTTTAAGCCAGAGCCCTCCTGTTATTCCCCTCCATCTCCTTTTTCCCCCCTGTTTAAGCCAGAGTCTATCTGTTATTCCCCTCCATCTCCTTTTTTTTCCTCCTGTTTAAGCCAGAGCCCTCCTGTTATTCCCCTCCATCTCCTTTTTTTTCCTCCTGTTTAAGCCAGAGCCCTCCTGTAATTTCCCTCCATCTCCTTTTTTCCGCCTGTTTAAGCCAGAGCCCTCCTGTAATTTCCCTCCATCTCCTTTTTTTCCCGTTTTTTTGCATCCTGCTGGGAGTCTGGGGCTGTTGGGATTTCATCTCAGCCTCCCCCCAAGCCACTCCCCAAAGCTTTTCCTGTCTCCTCACTGCAGCAGTGGCGCTGGGATGGAGCAAGGGCTGGAGGGTGGGAGCAAAAGGCCAACCCCAGCTGGATTCACTCTGTCTGGAGCGGCAGTTTTCTTAAAAATAAAAATAAAAATGAAGTCATAAAAAACTTGTGGTTTTCAGACCCCACTTCCAGGCTATTTTTAGGCTGGGCCCTCCACGGAGGGTTTTGCTTTGGTTTCTTATCACGAGGCAGAAATTAGAAACAGCAGGAAACAGACTTTTTGCCCAGATGTGCAATTCTCTGGACAGAGAAGGGAAAAAGTGACCGTGGCAAAGGAAAAGGCAGCTCTGGAGAGGCCCAAAGGGGAAACACCCGCTGGGGAGGGGAGGAGAAAAGTTGCTCAAACTCTGTTTCCAAAGAGGGAGTTGCCCTCTGCAAAGCCAATCTTTTGGATTGGAAAGAGAGGTTTAAATGGGGTTTTGGGAAGGAATTCCTGGCTGTGAGTGGGATGAGATGAAATTCCCAGAGAATCTGTGGCTGCCCCATCTCTAAAAGTGTCCAAGGCTGGGATGGAGCAGCCTGGGATGCTGAAAGGTGTCCCTGCCCATGGCAGGGGTGGCACTGGATGGGTTTTATGGTTCTTCCTAACCCAAACCAGTCTGGAATTCCCTGATTTATCCACAGGATTCCATCTGGGATGGGCAGGGAACAGCGCTGGGCTGAAACCCTGCCATGCTGGGGAAGGCACATCAGGTTCTTGCTTTGAAAACACCCCCTCAAAAAACACAATGTGCATCCCTGGAGCATTAACAGGCCCTGCCTGCTAAATCCCAGCAACTGTGCAGGGGATTTAAGGGGGGGATTAGGAAAAGCCACACTTTCCCTACATGCAGCAAACCTGCTGGAAGGCACCAGATGAAAGGAAATTTACTCTGATGCAAACCCTGTTTTCCAGAGCTTGTTTTCCAGGCGGGCTGGGAGGGCAGAGCCGGTGTGGGATGCGGGAGGAATGCAGGACGAGGGGAGGGAAATCATTTTTATCAACAGAGCTGAGCCCAGCAGAGCTGAGACCTGCAAAAGGCTGGGGCTGAGGAGCACGCACGGGGCCACAGCTGTGCTCTGCTGGGATGCTGGGGGCTGCAGCTGAGAGCTGAGCCCGGGGGGCAGCTGAGCAGCTGGGGATGTCACCCCAGCTTGGGGCTGTCCCCTCAGCTTGGGGATGTAACCCCAGCTTGGGGATGTCACCTCAGGTTCGGGCTGTCCCCTCAGCCTGGGGATGTAACCCCAGCTTGGGGATGTCACCTCAGGTTCGGGCTGTCCCCTCAGCCTGGGGATGTAACCCCAGCTTGGGGCTGTCCCCTCAGCTCAGGGATGTCACCACAGCTCAGGGCTGTGTGCCCTCGGTCAAGGATGTCACCCCAGCTCAGAGCTGTCCCCCAACTCAAGGATGTCACCCCAGTTCAGGGCTGTGTCCTTTAGGTCAGGGCTATCCCTGTAGTTTTGCGATGTCACCACAGCTCAGGGCTGTGTCTCCTCAGTCAGGGATGTCACCCCAGCTCAGGGCTGTCACCCCAGCTCAGGGCTGTCCCTTCAGCTTGGGAATGTCCCCCAGCTCAGGGCTGTGTCCCCTCAGCTCAGGGCTGTCCCCCCAGCTCGGGAATGTCACCCCAACTTGTGGCTGTGTCCCCTAGGTCAGGGATGTCCCCTCAGCTCAGGGCTGTCCCCCCAGCTCGGGAATGTCACCCCAACTTGTGGCTGTGTCCCCACCTTGGAGCTGTGCCCCCACTCAGGGCTGTGTCCCAGAGTTGTGTCCCCAGCTTGGAGCTGTCCCCCCCAACTCGAGGCTGTGTCCCCACTCAGGGCTGTGTCCAGGGAGTTAAAAACCGGACCCCAACTCGGGGCCGTGGCTGTCCCAGCACATCCACGCCTGGCTTTAACCCCATTCTTAAGGAATTGCACAATTATTGCAAAGTTCAGAGCAGCACTCTGGGGACGCTGACATCACCCCCTGAATTATTCTGTTTTCTGTGCCCTGGACACGCCGGGGATGAGCCGTGGCCGTGTCCAACCAGAGCAAGGACATTCCCTACAAATTATCACTGTGATTCCTGCCTGGAATCCATCCCGGGGACAACACAGCCCTGGGAAGGACCATGTGCACCTTCCAGCCGGGAAAAAACAAGAACCAGTGCCACTGATGCCAAATCCAGGGCAGATCCAGGGAGCTGCTGCCCTGATCTGTCAGCTCCCCTGCACAAGTGTCACCCTGCCTGGGGCACTTGGTGGCCCTGGAATGCCACCAGGGAGAGGCCACGGCCAGCACAGAATGCAGGCTGGACGTGGGGAGGGGGATTTTGGGGCAGTTATTTCATGTGGCCCCCGTTGCTCAGAGCACTTTTCCAGCACAGCATCCCCTGCGCCGGTCACTGCCTGGTGTCACTGGGGACACCACGAGCGTCCTGTCCCTGTCCCCACACGGGCTCCCAGCCCTGTGCCTTCCCGAGCTGAGCTGTTATTCCCACCAGACCCAGCCCAGGTGTTGAAAATAGCAGCAGGAGCCCTGACTCACAATTCCCACCCTCCCTCCGAGCCCGCGGCAGCGCCCGGGGCCGGCAGCGCCGTGTGCCCCCCTGTGCCACCCCTGGATGGGCACAACGGGCTGGCAGCAGCTCCCTGCACTCCTTCCCCAGCCTGACAATAATTTTCCTTACATAATGCAGGGATTAACGTTCAGCCTTCCAGCTGCAGCAGTTCCAGGAGGCGCTGGGGGGGTTTCGCTCTCTGCTTTCATTCCCTGAGGAACGGAGGCACCGAAACCCCCCGCGGGTCTCTCTGCCCATCACCATCACCTCACCCGAATCCCAAAAGCTGCCAGGACCTACCTCCATGGCGGGCAGGGCTGGGGTGCCCCAGGGCTAGTTGGCGTGGGCTGCCCGGCCGTGTCCCCGCCGTGTCCCCAAGGCTGGCAGCGCTGCCATGGCAGGATTCCCGGCTAGGGAAGGCAGCGGCGGATGGCAGCGAGGTTTTGGGGGAGCAGCAGGGAGAGAGGAGCAGGAGAAGCCTCTGGAAGACCCTGTCAGGGCTGGCCCCGCGTTCCCGGAGCGTTCCCGGAGCGTTCCCGGAGCGTTCCCGGAGCGCTCCCCGCGCTCCCCGGCGCGCAGGGACGGAGGCGCTCGCTCCGGCGGGATTGCCGACTCAGGATATCTGCCCGAGCTGTTTACAGCTCCCAGCGAGCCGAGCTTTCAGGGCTGTAATGCAAAACCCCCCCTCGTCCCCGTGCCGGGATATTCACACGCCTCCAGCCCCATACGCTGCCTGTGCCCTGACGCAGGAGGTCGGGACGGGCTCTTGTCATCTGCTGTGTCACACAGAGGGACAGGAAAGGCTGGGAAAGGCAGGGGGAGGCATCCAGAAAGGAAAAACGCGAGTGGAAACAGTCGGGGGAAAAAAAAAAAGGGAGTTAAAAACCGGGAATGAGCCACCCGTGCCAGCACCGGGAGGTGCCTTGGACCAGGACCTGGATCTGTCCCTGTCACCCCATGAGAGCGGGGGTGGCACCGACCCCATTCTGCCACGGGAGAACACACCCGCCACCAAAACCATCGTCCCCTTCCAGCCCAGCTCCCATCCATCCCCACCGGCACAGGGAAACCTGGAAATTCCAGATTCCCCGGAAATTCCACCCCAAACCCCGCCGTGCCTACCGTGCTGCGCTCAGCCGTGCCAGGACAGGGTGAGAACAGGGCACAGCTTCCTGGGGGTGCCACACGGAGCCGCGGGGACCGGGTGGTGACACCACAGAGCTGCCCCCGGGGCTGGGAGGTGACACCGAGCTGCCCCCGGGGCCGGGAGGTGACACCGAGCTGCCCCCGGGGGTGGAACCAGCAGGGGCTCCTCTCCTCCCGGGTGGGCAGGGGCTGCTCCTGGCCCATCCCTGGGTGGCAGGGGGACACGGGACAGCCGGTCCAGCCCCGTGGGTGCCTCTGGTGCGACCAGGGCAGGTCAGCTTGGCTCTGGCCTCTGCCATAGCATCACTTCTGCTTTTAGCACAGCAGGCAGAGGTCACTTCCCATGGCTCTTGTGCTGCCTCAGCAGGGCAGGAGAATCAGCCAGCTGCACAGGACCCGGTGGAAAGCACCCTCCCTGCTTGCCAGTTCCCTCTTGAAGGGGCCGGGGCTGGCCCTAGAGCCCTGCTGCTTCCCCCCGTGGTTTTTGGGGCTGGGAAGTGAGTGGCTCACCCATCCCAGGGGGAACCACGATGTCCCCCACAGCCCCTGCCAGCTCACAAACCCTGTTCCTGGCCTTGGGGAAAGATGGAGGAGCAGGAATTTCCCAGAGGAGGCTGGTGGAGTGAGGACTGATAAAGGCTGGGATGTTCAGGAAGGCCAGCGCAGGCAGGCTGCTGCAAGGAGCCCTGGAGAGCATTTCTGGGACTTACTGAGGTGCTCAGCTGCTGGATTCCCAGGAGAACACCTGCTCCCAGCTCCCCAGCACGAGGGAAAGGGTAACAAATCACTGCAAACAACCAAGAGCCTCGCTGCTGAATGGCCCAGGGTTAACAAATCACTGCAAACAACAAAATCGTAGCTGCTGAACGGCCCAGCCGAGCCAGGCAGAGCAGTGGGGCAGCATCTCCCCTCCCAAGGGCACAAACTCCCTTCTACAGCATGCAAAACCCCTCCTGGCATGGGAAAAAAGGGAATTCTGCAAGGGAATTACCCAAGAGGTTGGTGTCACACTCCCCATCACCCTTCCCCCCAGCTGCTGTTTTTCAGGCCTGACTGTACGAGGCAAATTTAGAAATAAATACCAGCTCCCAGGCAAAGAAAACCCCTGGATTTCCCACAAAATCATGGCAGATTTGGTGTGTTCTGTGCTGGGCAGGGCAGGGTCCAGCTGCAAAGCCTTGGTCTGGGCACCAGGAGGGTCCTCTTGTGCTGCCACACGAATACAAGGCAGGTTTGGGGCTTGGGCTTGGCTTTGCCTGGGGCTGGGCAGAGAAGCAGGAATTAAAACCAGCAGGAAAACCCTCCTTGACTGGGCTGGGAAAACTGCAGATGGGTTACTGGGATGCTGCTGCAGGTGGAGATCTGCCAAACCCACTGCTCCTCAGCATCCCACTCCCGAGTGGATTTGGCGTCTGCAGCAAGCGGCCTCTGGGCCTCCTCCTGCAGGTCCCACCCTGCTGCTCACCCTGCACATCCCAAATCCCTGCCTGGAAAGGAGAGCAGGGAAGGGGGAATACTCACAAAGCCTCCCAGCAGAGGATTTAGGAGCAGTGTCCTCTTGCCAGGGCAGGGTTTGGGAGGGTGGCTCCTGCAGAGCTGTGGATCCTCTCCCTCCCCCACGGCCGAGGAGCCCCAGGGGCACAGGGTGGGCAGAGAGGCTCCAAGAAGGAGCAGCACAGGCTGGGGGGGAGCAGGGACAGGCTGGAATGCCATGGGACCGATCCCAAACTGTGCCAGGAGAACAAATGGCACCGCCAAGCGCTGCCAGGCGCTTCCCAAAGGGAACAAACAAACAAACAACCAAGCAGCCACCACTGCTCCTGGTCCCCAGCATGGCTGGGACACTGCCACCACCCCACGGGGCTCAGGGCACTCGAGAAGGCAGTGGTACAGATGGAAAGATCCCAGGATTATCCCTTGGGAAGCTCCGGGGTCTCCATGCCCACGTGGAACCTGGAATTTCCTAATTGCACACCACATCCCCCAAGCTGGGCCCGTCCCTCGTGCCCTGGGCTTGTAGGGACAGCTCTGAAGGGACAATTCAGCGAGCAGCCCTCATGGGTGAAGCCATTCAGGGCCCTGCCTACGCTTGGAGAGTATTTGGAAAAATTCCCACTGTTGTTTAGGCCAAAGGGAGTGATCCTGACACAGCATTAACCCACCCAGCAGCTCAGCACCTCCAGCAGGGCTTGTGCAGCCAGGGGGGATTTTTGGGAGCTTCTGCACGGAGGATTTGAGGGGGAAGCAGGGAGAGGCCGAGCCACAACCCCAGCCAGGTGAGGAGCCACAAACAGACCCTCATCCAGACTCTGGAACCAAACCCTGCTCCCAGCCCAGAGCAGCAGGGGTGACCCGGAGAGATCACGGCATGGACACAAACCCTGCACCCCAAATCCTGCCCTGCACCCTGGGCATCCACCCCCAAATCCCCCGGGATCGCGGCGCTGCCTGCCGGGAGCTGCTGGTGGGCTGCAATCAACAGCCATATGTCACCGAGGCTGAGAACACCATGTCTTCATGAGGGGTGAATCAGTAGCAGAGTCTGATATTCTTCTCCTCCTGAATTAATTAAGCAGCAATCTCGGGTGTCTTTGTCTTTCCAGCTATTATCTGCTCATTCCAGAGCGCTCATCCCGAGGGGAGTGAGGGAAGGAGCTCCCAGCACCAGCCTTGCCTCGCAGACTCATCCCCTGCCACACGTGGGGAGTGGGAGCTCACCTGGACTCTCACACCTCCAATTCCAGCTCAGGAACCCCAAAAAACCCCCCAAATCCCCTCAAAATCCCTGGCATTTGTAGGGTCTCTGCTCCCCAGCTCATCCTTTGGGATGCAGGGATGTCCCAGGGGCTGGGGGGTGCAGGGGGCAGCTTTACACCACCCCCTCTGTTCCCTTTGGCTGTTTCACCTCCTTCCCTGCGATTTTAGCCCCTGGGAAGGAAGGGAGGATATGCCAGAAAATCCTCCCGAGGAGATCCAAGACACTTCCCCAAACTCATGGATGGGCTGGCTCTGCATTCAGGCCAGGGAAACTGAGGCAGCAAGAGAGGGAAAGCTCCTGCCTGGGGAAATTCTGCCCGGGGTAAGATGTGGGGCCAATCCTCACAGAGCCCCTGCCCCAGATGATGACTGAGCCCGGGTAACCGGAGCCGTAGGAGGGAGAAACCACATCCTCCCACAGGAACCAGCGGCAGCCGCACGCCAGGAGGGCAGGAGGGAGCCGGGGCCGAGCTGCACAGGGGACACGAACCTTCCCTGACATCCCTGAGCCACCCCACAGCCTCCCGGCCACCCCAAACCCCTCTGTCCCCACGGGGCACGGCCACCCCGGGCTGGGTGCTCGGGAACTCCGGGTTTCTCCCGGTAATCCGTCTGGCCCCGATATAGCCACTGACCCGGGGGGGAAGCTAAATTTAGCGGGATGAATCCCGCCCTGTGTCCCGAGGGCTGATGCCCTTGAGGCAGCACAGCGGCAGGGCTGGGGCTGCAGGGACAGGTCCCCCCCAGGACGCTGGGGACACTCTCCTGGGACGGCGACAGGGACACGGAGAGAGGAGTTTGGAGCACGGAACGGCACTTTTGGGTCGTGATCCCATAAAAACGGGTGGCTCACAGCCAGGACCGGCGGCAGGAAGCCCCCGCTGCCTCCCCCGTGCCCCCAGGGCCTCACAGGAGAAGCATCTGCTCGGGGAGGGGCACGGAGCGGGGACACGGCCGGCGGTGGCAGCTGGCGCTGTCACTTGCCCAGGGACACGGAGGGCAGCGAGCCCCACGGGGTCCGGCCCCTCGCCACCCTCGGGGACGCTCGGCGGGTCCAGACCGGGCTGAGAACCCGCATTGGTGACACTTGTGACGGGGACAGTCCTAGGGGACCTGGGGGGGAGGCGGCCGGGAGCACGGCTGGACAGACAGAGAGAGGGACGGACGGACGGATGGAGAGACAGAGAGAGAGGGAGGGAGAGAGAGAGAGAGAGAAGGAGGGAGGGAGGGAGAGACGGATAGAGAGAGGAACGGAAGGAGAGAGGGACGGACGGAGAGAGGGAGAGAGGGAGGGAGGGAGGGACGGAGGGACGGACGGGGGACGGAGAGACAGACGGACAGACAGACGGACAAACGGACAAAGGGACAAACGGACGGACGGAGAGAGGGACGGGCGGAGAGAGGGAGGACGGACGGACGGAGAGAGGGACGTGCGGAGAGAGGGAGGACGGGGGGGACGGAGAGACGGACGGACGGAGAGAGGGACGGACGGACGGACAAACGGAGAGAGGGACGGGCGGACAAACGGCCGGCCGGCCGCCGGCCCCGCCGCGGTAACGCCGCCCTCTAACGGGCACCGGCCCCGCCGCTGCCCCCGGGGGTCCCGCCGCCCCCGGGCCGGGGCTCACCTGCACGTGGACCATGCCGCCGTCCCCGCAGTCCGTGCAGCTCCCCGGCAGCGCCAGGCACAGCACCCCGCGCCCGCCCCGCTCCAGCTCCGGCCGCCCCGCCGGGGACCGCGGGCCCCCGGGGGTGATGTGCCCCGCCAGCACCGGCTGAGCCCCGGCCCCGGGGGCTGCGGGGACCCCCCCCGGCCGCCGCTGCCCCCGCCGGGGCCTCGCTGGGCGCTGCGGCCGCTAATTCCCGTGCGCCCGCCTCTGCCTGGCGGGTCACCAGCAGGAGATTAGGGAGATCAGGAGAACGCTCCCCGGCACGCTCCCGGCGCCGTGCTGCTGCCTCCCCCGGCCCCGGCAGCGCCGCTGTCGCACTGTCACACGTGCCGCCAGCACGGCGAGCACCGGCACCGGCTGCACGCCCCAAACCGGCCAGACTGGGCAAACCGCCCTCCGCGCCGGTGTTTGGGATGAGCGGATGATCCCGGCCCTGGGGAAGGAGCTCGCCAAGCCAGGAGCTCCGTGGGACACACGGGGAGCGGATTTTCGGGATGCAGGGATGATCCCGGCTGTTGGAACCCGCGGCCCCAGGTGTTCCTTCAGCTCAGAGCTCTGTGGGACACAGGGCAGAGCGGGTTTTTGGGATGCAGTGGATTTTTGGAATGTTCCTGGACCCCAGGGAAGGAGCTCCTCCAGCTCGGAGCTCCGTGGGACACACGGGGAGCGGATTTTCGGGATGCAGGGATGATCCTGGCTGTTGGAACCCGCAGCCGCAGGGAAGGGGCTCCTCCGGCTCGGAGCTTTGTGGGACCCATAGGAGAAAGAATTTTTGGGATGCAGGGATGCTCCCGACCCCGGGGAAGGGATAGCTCTTCCAGCTCAGAGGTCCATGGGACACATGGCAGAGAGGATCTTTGGGATGCAGGGATGTTCCTGGACCCCAGGAAAGGAGCTCCTCCAGCTCAGAGCTCCGTGGGACACAAGGGACAGGGATTTTTGGGATGCAGGGATGCTCCCGGCCCTGGGGAAGGAGCTCCTCCAGCCAGGAACTCTGTGGTACACATGGGAGAAAGGATTTTTGGGATGCAGGGAAGCTCCTAGCCGTGGGGAGAGAGCTCCTTCCAGCTCTGTGCCTGCAAAGCAGAGGCAGCCCCGTGGCTTTTGGAGCACAGAGGCAACCAAACCCCGGTTCCCTGTTGCCAGGAGGAGCCCGGGCATTCCCGGCCCATCCCAAACTCACCGGCACAAGGTGGGAACAGGGAGGGGGGTGGAGGGCTGGGGAGAGGGAAAATCACAAATACCTGACCTGCAGAGGAAGGTTTGTCCCCAGTGTGGGAACCCCAGGTGGGGGTGACCCCTTGGCAGTGCTCCTTTTGGGGGGAGCCACAAACCCCAGCCAGAGCTGGCAAACAGCACCAAATTCCCAGGCTGTGCCATGGTCCCACTGAGCCCCTCAGGCTGCTCCTGGGGGGAATTAGGGGGTGCAGGGGGAGGAATTTTGTGTGCCAAGGTCCACGGGGTGAGGAACTAGTGCAGGAAAAGGGAAGGCAGAACTGCAGGAACTTAATTAATCAAACAAGAAAAATTAAAAGGAAAGAAAAAAAAAATCACCAATAGCTGTTCAAAAAGCACTTGCTGAGACTGAGCAATCCCACGAGGGACCCATCCAGTATCTGCTCCTCATGGAAGGGGTGGAAAACTCAGCATGGAATTCATGGGGAGGGTGGGAATGTCTCTTTCCCAGGAGCCCCGTGCATCCCGTGGGGCTTCCAAAGGGATGGGGAACAGGGAGGAGGTGCCACATCCCTGGGGACAAGGCAGGGGTGATGCCAGCCCCCCCTCTGGAGCCCATCCCTGAGGAAAAAGAGCTGCTTTGCTGCAGGCAGGAGGCTCAGGGCTTCCTGAGGGCTCCTGGAAAAACAATCCGGCTCGGGAATATCGCGGGGCTCGTGTTTCTCTAAATAAGTTATTTTTCCACTGCCTCACAAAGGTGTTGTCTCTCTTCTTATTACTCTTTGTGTCATATGCAGTTAATTATTCATCCCCTTTCTGGGCTGCTCTGGGAGTGGACAGGGATCTGCTCTGGATGCTTCTGTCCCAGTGGGGTCGAGGTTTTGGCCATAATCCCAGTGGGATTGGGATCCTGGCAAGGCAGTGACACAGACCATGCCCCAGAGGAGGCCACGAGGGAGAAATTTTGGCTGCAGAAGCTCAAATGAACAACCTGATGCTCCTCATCACTTGGTGACATTCCGGAAGGGAAGAGCAGGGACAGCCAGGGTAGGATTGGGGTGTCCTGATTTGGGGAGAGGAGATTTTGGGCAGCTCCTTGGAAAGCTGCTGACACTGTGACATTTTTATCCTTGGCACCACATTCCTGTGCCCCTGTCAGAGCCTGCCTGGCCATCTCCCCATGCTGAGCTTTTCCAATCCACTGCCTGTGCTCTCAGGTGAATTAAAAACACAAAAAGAAGGATTGAATTAAAAACACAAAAAGAAAGATCCTCATTTCCCTGAGAGCCACTTCAGGCCGTGGAACCCCCCACAGCTCCAAAGATGAAGGGGAGAAGCCAACAGGGAAAATCCCCCCCGCTCTCAGCGCCTGTCCCTTGAACTCAGCGTGTGCTAATTGGGCTGGTGCATAATTAATGGCACTAAACACTAGATGGAAACACCATCCTGCCCATCAGCCCGGCACGGACTGGCTTCAAAATCACTTGGGATGGAACCAAATCGCAGCTGCCAGGCTGAGCCCAGAGGTGCCTTTGGACCCCCCCATCCCATGGGAACAGGGCCGTGCCAGGGCCTTTTGAATCCCTCAAATCCCACCCTGGGAATTGTGTCCCTGCCTTCAGTTCCCCGTGAGAAGCCTCAATTCCAGCAGCTCCAGGTTCCCAAGGGCTGCCACCACTGTTTGGTGCCACCAGCACTGCCCTGAGGGACAGCCCCATCCCAAGGGAATTTTGGGGTGCCCTGGCTCCCCACTCTGTTCTCATGCTCCCTAACCCGAGTGCAGCCACAGAATCCCGGGATCACTGAGGCTGGAAAATCCCTCTGGGATCATCGAGTCCAGGCTGTGCCCAACCCCGACCCTGAGCACTCAGTGCCACTTCCAGGGATGGGCACTCCAAACCACCTGGGCAGCCTCTTCCAGCCCTTTCCATGAGGAAACTCCTGCTGATGTCCCACCTGAGCCTCCTGAGATACAGATCAAGGTGATGTCCCCTTACCCTGTCACTGTGGGAGCAAAGCCTGACCCCACTACCTGCACCCCACCTGGGACTTGTGCAGAACCCCAAAACCCTCCAGAGCCTCCAGCCCAACCCCTCCAAGGTGCTCCATCCCTACCTCATCCGCCAGCCCCTCACTGTGGGATCAAAGCCTGACCAACAACACTGCCTGCACCCCACCTGGGATTTGATCAGAACCCCAAAACCCTCCAGAGCCTCCAGCCCAACCCCTCCAAGGCTCTCCATCCCTACCTTGTCCGCCAGCCCCTCACTGTGGGCTCAAAGCCTGACCGACCCCACTGCCTGCACCGCACCTGGGACTTGTGCAGAACCCCAAAACCCCTCCAGACCGTCCTTTCCTCCAGCCCACCCCCTCCAGGCGCTCCATCCCTACCTCATCCGCTAGCCCCTCACTGTGGGATCAAAGCCTGACCGACCCCACTGCCTGCACCGCACCTGGGACTTGTGCAGAACCCCAAAACCCCTCCAGACCGTCCTTTCCTCCAGCCCACCCCCTCCAGGCGCTCCATCCCTACCTCATCCGCTAGCCCCTCACTGTGGGATCAAAGCCTGACCGACCCCACTGCCTGCACCGCACCTGGGACTTGTGCAGAACCCCAAAACCCCTCCAGACCGTCCTTTCCTCCAGCCCAACCCCTCCAGGCGCTCCATCCCTACCTCATCTGCCAGCCCCTCACTATGGTATCACAGCCTGACCAACAACCCTGCCTGCACCCCACCTGGGACTTGTGCAGAACCCCAAACCCCCTCCAGAGCCTCCTTTCCTCCAGCCCACCCCCTCCAGGTGCTCCCTCCCTACCTTATCTGTCAGCCCCGCACTATCCTTGGCCAGCAGGTAGACAGCCCCCCTCTCGGCCAGCAGGATGGCCGTGTCCGTGGTGGACAATGACATGGGAGCAAAGCCTGAGCGACCCTACTGCCTGGACCCCACCTGGGACTTGTGCAGAACCCCAAACCCCCTCCAGAGCCTCCTTTCCTCCAGCACAACCCCTCCAGGTGCTCCATCCCTACCTTATCTGTCAGCCCCTCACTATCCTTGGCCAGCAGGTAGACAGCCCCACTCTCAGCCAGCAGGATGGCCGTGTCCGTGGTGGACAATGACCTGGGAGCAAAGCCTGACCGACCCCACTGCCTGCACCCCATCAGGGACTTGTGCAGAACCCCAAAACCCCTCCAGAGCCTCCAGCCCAACCCCTCCAAGGCTCTCCATCCCTACCTTGTCCGCCAGCCCCTCGCTGTCCTCGGCCAGCAGGTAGACAGCCCCGCTCTCGGCCAGCAGGATGGCCGTGTCCGTGGTGGACGACGACCTGGGCCTGCCCTGGTGCTGATGCAGGATGGCCGTGAGGCCGCTGTCCTGGGGGGCTTTGCGGCCCAGGTGGGGGCTCCCCTTCTGGGGCTCCAGCGAGCCGCTCTTGGCGCGGCGGCTGCCGCTGTGCAGGCTGGTGCCGCGCTTGATGGACGGGCGCGAGCGGATCTGCTGCAGCACGCGGTTGAAGGCGGTGGGCCGGGCGGGGAGGTCGTGCAGGGACACGGCGTAGGACACGCGGTGCATCTCCGGGGAACGCTCCTTCTCGTCCGGGGACTCGTGGTCAGAGGCGCCGTGGGGGGCTGCGGGCGGCCCCGGGGGCCCCGAGTCCTGCGAGCTCGGCTGCTCGCGCTCCCGCGAGCGCCGGCGGCTGTGGAAAAGGTGCTTGAGGCCGTGGCTGAACATGGAGCCCTCGGAGAGCTGCTGGATTTTCTGTGGGAGAACAGAGGGATGGGGGCTGTTAATTGAGGGGATGGGTGCTGTTAATTAATTGAGGGAATGGGTGCTGTTAATTGAGAGAATGGGTGCTGTTAATTAATTGAGGGAATGGGTGCTGTTAATTGAGAGAATGGGTGCTGTTAATTAATTGAGGGAATGGGTGCTGTTAATTGAGAGAATGGGTGCTGTTAATTAATATCTGTCAGCCCCTCACTATCCTTGGCCAGCAGGTAGACAGCCCCACTCTCAGCCAGCAGGATGGCCGTGTCCGTGGTGGCTTTGTCAATTTAGGGAATGGGTGCTGTTAATTGAGAATGTTAATTTAGGGAAAGGGTGCTGTTAATTTAGGGAATGGGTGCTGTTAATTGACGGAGTTAATCCAGGGAATGGGCACTGTTAGTCGAGGAAATGGGTGCTGTTTGTTAATTGAGGGAATGGGCGCTGTTAATCAAGGGAATGAGTGCTGTTAATTGAGGGTGTTAATTTAGGGAATGGGTGCTGTTAATTGAGGGTGTTAATCGAGGGAATGGGCACTGTTAATTGAGGGAATGGGTGCTCTTTGCTTATTGAGGGAATGGGTGCTGTTAATTGAGGGAATGGATAAATATTGGAAATACTAAGTATTAGTACTTGGAACTACTAAATATTAATGGAGGTATTGGAAATACTAAGTATTAGCAGAACTATCGGAAATACTAAATATGAATATTTGGAAATACTAAATATTAATGCAAATATTGGAAATACTAAGTATTAGTGGCCTCAGCCATGGGCCAAGAGCCACACAAGCTCCAGCAAGGATCGGGGTTTTTTCCCTGTGACACTTTCCATGGGATGAACCAGCCCTGTGCCACCAAACCCAGTCCAAACTGGGCAGCCACTGGTTTCCAGCAGGGGATGGGAACAGTCACTGCCCTGAGCATTCCCAGCTCTCCCTCTCCAGAGGCTGCAGCCCACATTCCCAGGAAACAATCCCTGGGACTCGGGGTGGCAGATGGCCATGGGGAAATCATGAATATGGATGGTGGAACAGATCCTGCTCCTGATTATGGCCAGGGCAGCCTGGCCAGGGTTCTGGAAATCCAGGGTTCTACTGGAACCTGGCCAGGGTTTTGGAAATCTGGGGTTCCACTGGAACCTGGCCAGGGTTTTGGAAATCTGGGGTTCCACTGGAACCTGGCCAGGGTTTTTCCCTGCAGCCGCTGGAAATTCGGGGTTCGCTTGGAAATCTGGGTTTCCACTGGAAATCCAGGGTTCCTCTGGAAATTCAGGGTTCCACTGGAATTCCCAGATTTGAAGCCCAGGAGATTTTGGCCCTGTGCCCTCCACATCCCCTGTGTGAGGAGAATCGTGGAGCAGCGACTTCCAGCATTTCCAAATTCCAGCATTTCCAAA
The DNA here is from genome assembly GCF_017590055.1 of Onychostruthus taczanowskii. Classification (NCBI taxonomy): domain Eukaryota; kingdom Metazoa; phylum Chordata; class Aves; order Passeriformes; family Passeridae; genus Onychostruthus; species Onychostruthus taczanowskii. The sequence goes on along the minus strand of NW_024505229.1, from coordinate 635,748 downwards.
GGGCTCAGAGCATCCTCAGAGCCCCTGTGGCACAAAGTTGGGATTTTGGAAAAGCTGAGATGTTCCAGACACGATCTCCAGGAGCTGCAGACAGAGGAGGAGCTCATGGCCATACAGAACGGGCTCCTTCCCCTAAAATCCCAGACAAATCCAAACCCAGCCCTCTCAGCACACCTGGAACACTGACAAGGAATCAGCAAAGGGATCCTGTGTCCCCAAACTCTGCAGAGAAAGCTTTTCACCCTTCCCTGAGCCACTCACAATGCAAATCTCCATCCTTTTAGGCTCTTCCTAGGAAATATATAATAAATCTCCAGTGCTGAATCGCTTCTTGGGGAAATAACAATTTAAATTTTATTCTATTTATAGAGTCTCTATGGAAACAGAGGCAGCATTTGAGAGGTAAGAACTCCAAACCCCCAGATTCCTCCCATGGAGGGCACGGCCAGAGCTGCACAAGGCTCAGGTGAAAAGAAGCAATCAACTCCCTTAAAGCCTTCAGGAAAATAATTTCTGAGATGGACTTCCCAATCTTGAATGATCTTCTGCAGAAAGATACAATTTCAGTTCTCATTTCACATTGTTTTTGATAAATTTAGTTCTGCTGGTGAACTTGCCTGAGCTGAACATCTTTAGTATTCTTTAATATTACTTCTGTGAAAGTTCTTATATAAAATACTAAGTTAAAAGATTAGTTGTCTCCAATTACTTCCACTGCTTTCTTTATTTAGAAAATTTATTAGAAATTGTTACAAAGTGGCACTTGAATTTCTTTTCAGCCAGAGCTGCAGAAAGTCCAAGTGAAAAGAAACAACCAACTCCCTTCCCCAGGGAGATGAAAACAAACTAAAAACGGAGCTGGCAGGAAAGATTTTGGGAGCCAGATGCCCTCAGGGCTTCTCCATCCAACAGCTCCAACTGAGCAAAATTCACCTTTTCAAACAAACTCCCCTCAGGCCCTTTCCAAGTTTTCCTGAAAGAGGCTTTCAGGGGCTGGGCAGGCACGGGATCTGCATGAAAAAAACCAAATTTTCATGGGAAAAAAAAAAAGAGGGAAGCAAGGAGGGATCCCAGCTCTGTTTGTCCAGGCTGGAACCCACTGAATTCCAGCTCTGGGTTTGTCTGATTTCAGGAGCTGTGAGTGGTGGCCACAAACAAATCTCATGCTGCTGTACAAGCTCTGTTTTCTCATGTTTTCCCAGGATATTCCTGCACTTCCAAAGCAGAGGCATTTTCCTGGCACAGAACCACTCATGGCTCAGAGCAGAGGCTATTTTGGAACAGCCATTGCTTACTAACCACGGCAATGGACACAGATTAATTTCTCAGCGTGGACAGCTGTAAAACACCGGGGCGAATCCAAAAATATCTTTATTTCTTTGGACTTTCTCATCAGCACAGCCAGGCTCTGCTGCTTGGTGGTGGGGACTTGTTTTCAAGGACTCCAGCTCCCACTGCACTGAGGACAGCTGGAAAAATCCCATCTTAGCCCAAACCAGGGTATCTTGCAGGAAAAATGGTGGGGACTTGTTTTCATGGACTCCAAAGCCATGCTCCAGCTCCCACTGCACTGAGGACAGCTGGAAAAATCCCATCTTAGCCCAAACCAGGGTATCTTGCAGGAAAACTGGGAGTTGGATGTCAGTTTTGCCTTGCTCTTTGGCAATGCCCTTGCCCAGCTGTGCCAGGCTCTCCAGGCTGGTTTCCTGCTGCTGCCACCCAGCCTGAACCCGCCCGGCTCCTCTCTGAACCATCCCCTGACACCCAAACCCCTTCCTCGGCTGGCAGGACACACAAGGAGAGGATCTGGTTGCCACGACCTCCCAGCACGGCCCCAAGCTGAGAAATCCTGCTCAACTGTTGGGATTATTAATTATTTATTCATCCCCAGCCTGCCCAGAGGCTCCAGCCAAGGCTCTGCAGCTCTTTGGAACGTACAAACACGGGGGGAAGTCCCAGCCCTTCCCACCTTATCCCATTCCAGATTTAAAGTCTCACCCCTTCCCACCCCATCCCATTACAGATTTTAGGGCACAGGGGAAAATATTATCAATTTGTACCCCATCCCATTCCAGATTTAAAGTCTCCCCCCTTCCCTCCCCATCCCATTACAGATTTTAGGGCACAGGGGGAAGTATAATCAATTTGCACCTCATCCCATTCCAGGTTTAAAGTCCCATCCCTTCCCACCCCATCCCATTACAGATTTAAAGTCCCATCCCTTCCCACCCCATCCCATTCCAGATTTAAAGTCTCATCCCTTCCCACCCCATCCCATTACAGATTTTAGGGCACAGGGGGAAGTATAATCAATTTGCACCTCATCCCATTCCAGGTTTAAAGTCCCATCCCTTCCCACCCCATCCCATTACAGATTTAAAGTCCCATCCCTTCCCACCCCATCCCATTCCAGATTTAAAGTCTCATCCCTTCCCACCCCATCCCATTACAGATTTTAGGGCACAGGGGGAAGTATAATCAATTTGCACCTCATCCCATTCCAGGTTTAAAGTCCCATCCCTTCCCACCCCATCCCATTACAGATTTAAAGTCCCATCCCTTCCCACCCCATCCCATTCCAGATTTAAAGTCTCATCCCTTCCCACCCCACCCCATTGCAGATTTAAAGTCCCATCCCTTCCCACCCCATCCCATTCCAGATTTAAAGTCTCATCCCGTCCCCTTTATCCCATTCCAGATTTAAATTCTCACCCCTTCCCACCCCATCCCATTACAGATTTTAGGGCACAGGGGGAAGTATCATCAATTTGCACCCCATCCCATTCCAGATTTAAAGTCCCATCCCTTCCCACCCTATCCCATTCCAGATTTTAGGGCACACGGGGAAAGCCACAGCCCCCACACAGCAGCAGGATCCCAGCAGACCCTGCTCATCCCTGTGTGGGTTTTCCATTCCTGCTGCTCCATTTCCAGCTGATTCTCCTCTGCCACCACCCAGCCCCCTCCAGCCAGGCTGGGGGCAGCGTCAGAGCTGTCCCCAAGGGGTGACAACCAGCCCAGCTCGGCCCCTTCTCCCACAGCATCCCAAGCTCCCGCTGCCACAAAAGCCAAGGAAAACGCCGGGATGTTCCCAAATGGCAAATCAGGCACTCCCCCACAGCCGCCGCTCCCGCGGGCACAGCCGAGAGCAGCGGCATGTGACAAACGTGACTCACACGGCAGGGCAGCGCCAGAGCGAGCGACAGCGCAGCGCTCCCGGGATAGCGGGATGTGTGCCCAGTGTGGGGAATGGCCCGGGATAACGGGATGTGGGCCCAGGTGGGGGAATGGCCCGGGATAACGGGATGTGGGCCCAGGTGGGGGAATGGCCCGGGATAACGGGATGTGGGCCCAGGTGGGGGAATGGCCCGGGATAACGGGATGTGGGCCCAGGTGGGGGAATGGCCCGGGATAACGGGATGTGGGCCCAGGTGGGGGAATGGCCCGGGATAACGGGATGTGGGCCCAGGTGGGGGAATGGCCCGGGATAACGGGATGTGGGCCCAGGTGGGGGAATGGCCCGGGATAACGGGATGTGGGCCCAGGTGGGGGAATGGCCCGGGATAACGGGATGTGGGCCCAGGTGGGGGAATGGCCCGGGATAACGGGATGTGGGCCCAGGTGGGGGAATGGCCCGGGATAACGGGATGTGGGCCCAGGTGGGGGAATGGCCCGGGATAACGGGATGTGGGCCCAGGTGGGGGAATGGCCCGGGATAACGGGATGTGGGCCCAGGTGGGGGAATGGCCCGGGATAACGGGATGTGGGCCCAGGTGGGGGAATGGCCCGGGATAACGGGATGTGGGCCCAGGTGGGGGAATGGCCCGGGATAACGGGATGTGGGCCCAGGTGGGGGAATGGCCCGGGATAACGGGATGTGGGCCCAGGTGGGGGAATGGCCCGGGATAACGGGATGTGGGCCCAGGTGGGGGAATGGCCCGGGATAACGGGATGTGGGCCCAGGTGGGGGAATGGCCCGGGATAACGGGATGTGGGCCCAGGTGGGGGAATGGCCCGGGATAACGGGATGTGGGCCCAGGTGGGGGAATGGCCCGGGATAACGGGATGTGGGCCCAGGTGGGGGAATGGCCCGGGATAACGGGATGTGGGCCCAGGTGGGGGAATGGCCCGGGATAACGGGATGTGGGCCCAGGTGGGGGAATGGCCCGGGATAACGGGATGTGGGCCCAGGTGGGGGAATGGCCCGGGATAACGGGATGTGGGCCCAGGTGGGGGAATGGCCCGGGATAACGGGATGTGGGCCCAGGTGGGGGAATGGCCCGGGATAACGGGATGTGGGCCCAGGTGGGGGAATGGCCCGGGATAACGGGATGTGGGCCCAGGTGGGGGAATGGCCCGGGATAACGGGATGTGGGCCCAGGTGGGGGAATGGCCCGGGATAGCGGGATGTGTGCCCAGGTGTTGGAATGGTCCGGGATAACAGGATGTGTGCCCGCTGTGGGAATGGTCTGGGATAACGGGATGTGTGCCCAGGTGTGGCAATGGCCCGGGATAGCGGGATGTGTGCCTGCTGTGGGAATGGTCTGGGATAACGGGATGTGTGCCCGCTGTGGGAATGGTCTGGGATAACGCGATATAGCGGGATGTGTGCCCAGGTGTGGGAATGGTCCGGGATAACGGGATGTGTGCCCAGGTGTGGGAATGGCCCGGGATAACGGGATGTGTGCCCAGGTGTGGGAATGGTCTGGGATAACGGGATGTGTGCCCGATGTGGGAATGGCCTGGGATAGAGGGATGTGTGCCTGGTGTGGGAATGGCCCGGGATAACGGGATGTGTGCCCAGGTGTGGGAATGGTCCGGGAATAGCAGAATTCCCTGCCCAGGCAGGGAATGCTCTGGAATAATGGGATGTGTGCCCACATGTGGGGAATAGCAGGGGATTCACTGTCCAGGTGTGGGAATGCTCTGGGATAACAGAATTCCCTGCCAGGGGGTGCAGATCCCCGTGTGCTCCAATCACAGGTGCCATCTGCAGGGTGACACCTCTGCTGCCAGCTGTGCCAGCTGTGCCAGCTGTGCCAGCATGGCTCACACGGCCTCTGCCACAGCTGTCACCTCTGCTCACCAAAATTAATGAATCAGAACTAAACAGAAATGTGCCGCAGGGTTTGGAACTGGGACCTTCCTGAAGGAAAGTCCTGCATGCCCTGGGTGGGCGCTGAATCCCACCCGGGGGTCCCAACCCCACATCCATCCCTTCCCAGCAGGAGGGCTCCAAAAAAAGAAACCAAGATAAAAATGTATTAAAGCATAAAAGAAAAGATTCATAATATAGAAATATAAAGTTAATATAGCGTATAGAATAATATATAAAATATTTTAAAATATAAAAATAAATATATTATAATTATATCATAATATATATAATATATTATATATATTATATTTTATATATTATAAATATAGATAATTATATATTATTAAATAAATATATTTATTAATATATATTTATACATATTATATTATAAATATAGATAATTATATATTATTAAATAAATATATTTATTAATATATATTTAAACATATATTTCAAATATATAGTAATAT
>NW_024505229.1:593266-628616 GCF_017590055.1 Onychostruthus taczanowskii | reverse complement strand
AGCTGTACCCTGCCCCTGCAGCCCCTCCTGTGGTGGGACCTCCCCCTGTCCTTCATCTCCCCCCTCCTCAGGAGAAGCTTTTTGCCCGTGGGTGTGGGGCCTGGAACAGGGGAGAGCTGGGGCCAAGGCCTCTGGATTGCTTAATTATATTAATTAATTAATATATATTATATAATTAATATATAATAATATATAAATTAAATAATATATAAAATAATATCTATTATATATAAAATAATATCTAATGATAGAGAAAATAAAAAAGATATAAAGTAATAGATATAATATATAAAACAATATAATTATATTAATTAATTAATATATATTATATAATTAATATATAATAATATATAAATTAAATAATATATAAAATAATATCTATTATATATAAAATAATATCTAATGATAGAGAAAATAAAAAAGATATAAAGTAATAGATATAATATATAAAACAATATCTAACAATAAAAATAATATATAAAACAATATATAACGATATATATAAATAATGTATAATAACATATAAATACAAAAAATAACGTGAGGAATTGGAGGTTAATGCTCCACCCTGCCCCTGCAGCCCCTCCTGTGGTGGGACCTCCCCCTGTCCTTCATCTCCCCCCTCCTCAGGAGAAGCTTTTTGCCCGTGGGTGTGGGGCCTGGAACAGGGGAGAGCTGGGGCCAAGGCCTCTGGATTGCTGCTGCTCTTGGATTTTGGGTTCTGGAGCCAGGAAAACCAAAATTGTGAACATGGAGATGGGAACAGGGTCAGGGTACAGCTCTGGGCTGGATCAGAGTGCTGGGGAAAAACTGAAATCCAGGGAAAATGGAGAGCCAGGGAAAACACATCCAGGGAAAACAGAAATCCAGAGAAAACCAACGGAGACCCAGGGAAAACAGAGATCCAGAGAAAACCAACAAAAAAACAGGGAAAACAGAGAGCCAGGGAAAACACATCCAGGGAAAACAGAAATCCAGGGAAAACAAACGGAGACCCAGGGAAAACAGAGATCCGGAGAAAACCAACATAAAACCAGGGAAAACAGTGAGCCAGGGAAAATGAGATCCATGGAAAACAGAGAGCCAGGGAAAACCCATCCAGGGAAAACAGAAATCCAGGGAAAACCAACGGAGACCCAGGGAAAACAGAGATCCGGAGAAAACCAACATAAAACCAGGGAAAACAGTGAGCCAGGGAAAATGAGATCCATGGAAAACAGAGAGCCAGGGAAAACCCATCCAGGGAAAACAGAAATCCAGGGAAAACCAACGGAGACCCAGGGAAAACAGAGATCCGGAGAAAACCAACATAAAACCAGGGAAAACAGTGAGCCAGGGAAAATGAGATCCATGGAAAACAGAGAGCCAGGGAAAACCCATCCAGGGAAAACAGAAATCCAGGGAAAACCAACGGAGATCCACGGAAAACTGAGAGAGCCAGGGAAAACCAACAAAAAAAAACCAGGGGAAACAGAGATCCAGGGAAAGCCAACAGAGAGCCAGGGAAAACAGAGATCCAGAGAAAACCAACAAAAAAACAGGGAAAACAGTGAGCCAGGGAAAACGAGATCCATGGAAAACAGAGAGCCAGGGAAAACAGAGTGCCAGGGAGAACACATCCAGGGAAAACAGAAATCCAGGGAAAACCCTTGGCTCAGGAGAAGTGTCAGTTTTGGAGGCAGGGTTTTGGATGGATCCCATCACTCCTGCAGCAATCCCTGCCACCAAGGCGCTCCTGAGCACGGCTGTCACACACCAGAGTTCGTTTCTCCGCTCCTTTTCCCAGCGGAGCCCTCGGAGTCGGCAGAGGAGCCGGGCTGGGCAGGGAGAGCGGCCGCGGGGCTGCCGGGGGCTGCAGGGGACACCTGGCAGGCTGCTGTGTGCAGAGTGCCACCTCACACCCACCCCAGTGGCAGCCAAGAGCTTACTCTGATCCTGCCCCGTCCATGGGGAAAGGATCTCTGATCCTGCCCCGTCCATGGGGACAGGACAGGGACAGGAATCCCTGATCCTGCGCCATCCATGGGGACAGGACAGGGACAGGAATCTCTGATCCTGCCCCGTCCATGGGGAAAGGACAGGGACCGGAATCTCTGATCCTACCCCATCCAAAGGGACAGGAATCCCTGATCCTGCGCCATCCATGGGGACAGGAATCTCTGATCCTGCCCCATCCATGGGGAAAGGATCACTGATCCTGCCCCGTCCATGGGGAAAGGATCTCTGATCCTGCCCCATCCATGGGGAAAGGACAGGGACAGGAATCTCTGATCCTGCCCCATCCAAGGGGACAGGAATCCCTGATCCTGCCCCGTCCATGGGGAAAGGATCTCTGATCCTGCGCCATCCATGGGGAAAGGATCTGGACAGGAATCCCTGATCCTGCCCCGTCCATGGGGAAAGGACAGAGACAGGAATCCCTGATCCTGCCCCGTCCATGGGGAAAGGACAGAGACAGGAATCTCTGATCCTGCCCCGTCCATGGGGAAAGGACAGCCTGATCCTGCCCCGTCCATGGGGACAGGAATCTCTGATCCTGCCCCATCCATGGGGAAAAGACAGGGACAGGAATCCCTGATCCTGCCCCATCCACAGGGACAGGAATCCCTGATCCTACCCCGTCCATGGGGAAAGGAATCCCTGATCCTGCCCCATCCATGGGGACAGGAATCCCTGATCCTGCCCCATCCACAGGGACAGGAATCCCTGATCCTACCCCGTCCATGGGGAAAGGAATCCCTGATCCTGCCCCATCCATGGGGACAGGAATCCCTGATCCTGCCCCATCCACAGGGACAGGAATCCCTGATCCTACCCCGTCCATGGGGAAAGGAATCCCTGATCCTGCCCCATCCATGGGGAAAGGATCTCTGATCCTTCATCATCCATGGGGACAGGAATCTCTGATGCTTCCCATCCACAGGGTCAGGAGTCTCTGATCCTTCATCATCCATGGGGACAGGACAGGGACAGGAATCCCTGATCCTGCCCCATCCACAGGGACAGGAATCCCTGATCCTACCCCGTCCATGGGGAAAGGAATCCCTGATCCTGCCCCATCCATGGGGACAGGAATCCCTGATCCTGCCCCGTCCATGGGGACAGGAATCTCTGATCCTGCCCCATCCATGGGGAAAGGACAGGGACAGGAATCCCTGATCCTGCCCCATCCATGGGGAAAGGACAGGAACAGGAATCTCTGATCCTGCGCCATCCATGGGGAAAGGATCTCTGATCCTGCCCCATCCATGGGGAAAGGAATCTCTGATCCTGCCCCGTCCATGGGGAAAGGACAGGGACAGGAATCCCTGATCCTGCCCCATCCATGGGGAAAGGACAGGAACAGGAATCTCTGATCCTGCGCCATCCATGGGGACAGGAATCCCTGATCCTGCCCCGTCCATGGGGACAGGAATCTCTGATCCTTCATCATTCATAGGGACATGAATCTCTGATCCATCCCCATGCACAAGGACAGCAATCTCTGATGCTTCCCCGTGCACAGGGACAGGAATCCCTGATCCTGCCCCGTCCATGGGGACAGGAATCCCTGATCCTGCCCCGTCCATGGGGACAGGAATCCCTGATCCTGCCCCATCCATGGGGACAATATCTCTGATCCTTCATCATTCACGGGGACAGGAATCTCTGATGCTTCCCCATCCATGGGGACAGGAATCTCTGATCCTTCCCCATGCACAAGGACAGGAATCTCTGATGCCTCCCCATCCACAGGGACAGGAATCTGGATTTTTGGAGCAGGGACAGCAGGACCAGCTTGAACCTACCCCACCAGCAGCTCCACAGGGGGTTTGGGGCAGGAAGACCCAGATTAATTAACAATTTATTAATTTATTGACTGGTGGTGGCCGTGGCACAGTGCCCGCTGTGCTGTGGCAGCTGCGGGCAGCAGCCAGCCCCAGCTTTCCCTTCCTTCTGCCCAGTTTGAGGATTTATTTTAATTAATTGCTGAGCTCCAAACGCATTAAAGGTGAGCACTGGCAGCAAACCTGCAGGAAGGGAGCACAGGCAGCTCGATAAAATCAATGGGATTTATTTGGCCTGGGATGCTGCTGCTGGATGAGGCTGTGGAGCTCCAGCTCCGGGTGGGATGTGCCAGCCCTGGAATGTTTGGGGTGCTGGGCACAGCCATGGGAAGCTGCAGCTCCCTTTGGCCAACACTCCCACCCCTTTCTGAGCCTCTGTGCCCCAGGTGGGATGGAGAAAGGACAGGGAGAAACACCTTGGATGTGCCAAGCAGGGCCCTGAGCTCCACATCCTCATGGATCATGGAATTATGGAATCAGAAAATCATGGAATGGCTTGGCTGGGAAGGGATCTTAAACCTCATCCAGTTCCACCCCCTGCTGGGGTGGGCAGGGACACTTCCCATTGTCCCTTTTGCTCCAGACTCCATCCAGCCTGGCCTTGCACACATCCTCATGGATCATGGAATTAGGCAATCACAAAATCATGGAATGGTTTGGCTGAGAAGGGACCTTAAACCTCATCCAGTTCTGTACTGGGATGGGCAGGGACAGCTCCCACTGTCCCTGCTGCTCCAAACCCTGTCCAGCCTGGCCTTGCACACATCCTCATGGATCATGGAATTAGTGAATCACAAAATCACGGAATGGTTTGGCTGGGAAGGGACCTTAAACCTCATGCAGTTCTACCCACGGTCCCTGCTGCTCCAAACCCTGTCCAGCCTGGCCTTGGACACTGCAGGGATCCAGGGACAGCCCCAGCTGCTCTGGGATAACCGTGCCACCCTCCCACCCCAGGGATGGGCCCGGGCCTGGCTCCTCCAGCTGATTTTGGGGCAGCAGCAAAGCCACAGCAGCCTCAGGAGCTGCCGGGCCACCGAGGGAAGGCCCCACGTGTCACCTCCAGCAGCCGCGGGGCTCCTGGTGCCCAAAGCAGCCGAGTTTTCCCCTGGGAACAGGGATTTGATGTCCTGGCTGCGTTCCGGCTGAGCCTGGCAGTGCCATCGGCTCCCTCGTGACCTTGGCCACGCCGGTGACACCGTCAGGGCCACCGGGGCTGCCACACCGAGGGGCTGCATCCTGCATCCCACGGCTGAGCAGGGACACTTCCCACTTTTTCCAGGGCTTTTTGAAAGCACCACCGTGGGTGGCACCCGTCCCACCACGGGGTGCCTCTGATCCCGCTCTGCCCACGGCATTCCCACGCCTGCACACCGTGAATTCCACGCTGGGAATTCACCAATAAAACCCTGTTGAGCCGCCGGGGGTCGGAGCTGCTTTTTTTCCCAAAGCCAGGGGAATCGTGTGCCGGGTTTCAGGCCGGATCCCCGCTCCGGGATGGGCTCTGTGCCTCCCGCAGCGCCGCAGTGCCCGGGGTTTGTTTTCCTCCTCCAGCGGCCCGGCAGGAGCAGCCTCGGGGCCATTTCCACACCGTCACTCCCGCTGCCGCAGCCCCGGATCCTCCTGGATCCTCCCGGAGCATCCTCTCCATATCCCCCCGGATCCTCCTGGACCATTCTCCCCGGATCCTCCCGGAGCATCCTCTCCATATCCCCCCGGATCCTCCTGGATCCCCCCGGATCCTCCTGGACCATTCTCCCCGGATCCTCCCGGAGCATCCCCACGGATCCTCCCGGAGCATTCCCCCCATATCCCCACAGATCCTCCCGGAGCATCCCCCCACAGATCCTCCTGGATCCTCCCGGACCATTCCCCCCCGGATCCTCCCGGAGCATCCTCCCCATATCCCCCTGGATCCTCCTGGATCTCCACTCGGATCTTCCCGGAGCATCACCCCCATATTCCCCCGCATCCCCCTGGAGCATTCCCCCACGGATCCTCCCGGACTATTCCCCCCGACACTCCCGGCAGGGATTTCCCGGGATCTGCGCAGCCCCTCTGCAGCGGGGCAGCCCCCAGCGCCCGGGATTTCTCCATCCCAGGAGAATCCCAATCCCAGGAGCGTCCCCACTGCAGGACCAGCCCCATCCTGGGACCAGCACCACCCCCATCCCGACCCCAGGAGCAGCCGCATCCCAGGGGGATCCTATTCCAGCAATTCCCCATCCCAGGAGTGTCTCCATCCCTGGAGCATCCCCATCCAGTAGGATCCCCGGAACAGGAACCGTCCCCATCTCAGCAGCATCCTAATCCCAGCAGGATCTCTGCTGATAGGACCATCCCCAGTCCAGGAGCACCTCAGTCCAGGAGCACCCCAATCCAAGGATCTCTTCCCCCGGAGTACCCCATTCCCAAGATCATCCCATTCCCAGGATTATCCCCATCCAGGAGCACCCCAATGCAGGGGTCTCCTCCTCCGGGAGCACCCCATATCCAGGATTACCCCATTCCAGGAGCACCCCAATCCGGGAGCACCCTGTGCCCAGGGGTCTCCTGCCCCTGGAGCACCCCATTCCCAGGATGATCCCATTCCCAGGATGATCCATTCCCAGGGTTACCCCATTCCCGGAGCGCCCCTGCCCCGCAGCCATCCCGCATTCTCCAAGGTCACACCTGTAGGACCGAGGGGATGGCGGCACCCCTGAGCTCCATCGCTCCGGTGACCCCGCCGGGCTCTCCCCAGCCCGGCCAGCACCGGGATCCCCCCGCCGATCCCGCGGGATTTTCCCGTCCCCCGTGTCCCACCGGGACGCTCCCGCCGCTCACCTTCAGGTCGGGGGGCTTGGAGCGCGGCGGCGCCGGGACAGCGCCCGCCTCGGGGGCCGCCGCCGCCTCGCCGGCCTTGCCCTCCATCACGCCGTGACCGGGCGACTCCCCCGCGGCGCCGGGATCCTCCTCGGGCTGCTGCAGCTCGTCCGAGCGGCACCGCTTCATCCCGGGAGCGCCGCGCCCGCGGTGCCGGCGGCGGGGGGCGCCTACGGCCGCGGTGCCCGGCACCGGCATCGCCGCCGCCGCCGCGCCTGAGGGACAGCGCCGCCGGCCAATGGCGACGCGAAGGAGGGGGAGCCTCGCGCGGTGATTGGGGAAGCGTGTTCGGAGGGCGGTGCTGGCGGGAGGGATTGACCAATGAAGGCGCGCGGAGGGCGGGGCCGCCGCTGGTGATTCGCGGAGGCGGAGCGGAGCTGGGGACGGGCGCGCCGCCTCCTGCCGAGCCGCTCCGCGCAGCGCGGGATGGGGGAACAGCGGGCGGCGTCTGAGCTCCCCCTTTTGCTTCCCCTGTTTAAATACGTCATTTCATGGCCGTTCTCTCTTTTTGGAGTGTTTTTTCTCGTCCTCCGCGGGGGTGCGCAGAGGCCGCGGAGAGAGGTCGGCGGCCGGGCTTCGAGAGACTACAAGTTCCATGAGCCTTTGCGGCAAAACAGACTACAACTCCCGGCGTTGCCCTGCGGGCCGGGAAAACGAACTGCATTGAAAAGTAAATAAACTACATCTCCCAGCGTGCCTCGCGCGCGGGGTGCGCCGGGCCTCCTCCCCCTTTGCCCTGCGGCGCGTCGACAAACGTTCCGCGCACACGCAGCGCGGCCGGTGGAGGCGCTTCCCCTCGGGAGAAGGCGGCGGCCGCGGGGGTCGGGGAGGCGGGAGGGGCGGGGGGTGGGGGGGGGTCGGGAGGAGAGAAAATCCTCGGGGAGGTTCCTCCCCGAACGGCGGCAGCCTGGCAGGGCCCGAGAGCTGCCCGCGGTGGGGAGGGGATAGCGGGGCGGACCCGGAGGACATGGAGGGCGAGGAGGCCCCGTCATGGCGGGGTCCCGGCGGGGCCGTGCGGGAGCTCTGCCGCTCCTTCGGCCACTACAACCGGCACCTGGCGCGGCTGCAGCACAACCTGCGAGAGACCAAGAGGTTCTTCCGCGACGTCAAGTTCTCCCAGGGACATCCCTTCGCCTCGGCGCCTGCCGGTGACGGCCCCCGCCCCGCCTGGGATGGGGATGGGGGTCCCGGGGACGGCGGTGAGAGACGGGCGGGGTGTGAGGGTGAGGGGTCTGGGCGGCTAAAGGGGAAACTTCTGCGGGTGAGGGGTCTCTGGGGGGCTTGTGAGGGCTCTCTGGGGGCTTGCGAGGGTTGCGGTGCGGAGTGAAGCGTCCAGCTTGAGGGAGCTGTCATGGGGGTTACAGGGCTGGGGGTGCCTGGAGGGCGGGAGAGGCTTTGTGGGGTGAAGGGAGGAGGGCAGGGGTGGCCGAGGATGGGTGTGAGGAAAATATTCTTGTCGCAAATGGTGCTGGGCACTGCCCAGGCTCCCCAGGGAATGGGCACAGCTCCAGGAGCGTTTGGACAGCGCTGCAGGGATGCTCGGGGTGGGATTTTGGGGTGTCTGTGCAGGGCCGGGAGCTGCAGCCACCATCCCTGTGGGTCCCTGCCATGGATTTCTGATGGGGACCCTCTCCCCCTGACCCCCACGGGAGAGGAGGGGAGGGGGCTGGGAAGAGGCAGCCCCTGGAAGGGGGTGGGATGAGGGGCTGGCACTCCCCGTTTGTCCCGGAATTCCATGTGGGAATTGTGGCCTCAGCAGGGTCTCCGTGCTCATCTGTTGTTGACAAACAGAGCTGAGGGTGGCACCTCTGCTGCCAAGGGCAGCACTTGGTGTTTCCATGAGACTGCCTCGTGAGAGGGGCTCGGTGTGACGTGACACGTCCATAAAGGTCTTCTTCATTCATCCCCAAAAGGCTCCTGAGTCATCTCTCGTGGCCCCTTCTCCGGGATTCTTGTCCAGGATTTTTGGACCTGCTCACCTTGCACTCCAAATCCTGGTTTCATGGTCCAAGTGTTGAGTTTTTCTGGCTGTGTGTATATAAAAAAGAAAAAAAAAATTGGTTTTGGGCTGATTTGGGGTTCATTTTCCCGAGTTGTGGCTGGAAAGGTTTTGGGAATACCTCGGGATTTTGGGGAGTGGCTGCTGCCCCTCTCACCAGGCAGGCTGGGGAGGGAGATTTTGGGAAGGAGCAGAGAGCCAGGTGAGCCTGTGATGTTTGGAATTTGGGATTGTTGTGCCTGGAGAAGAGGAGGATTTGGGGTGACCTGACGAGAAAAGCTGGAATATTTCCAATATTTCCAAGGGATGGAGTGCCAGCACACAGGGAATGGCACTGCCAGAGGGCAGGGAGGGATGGGATTTTGGGAATAAATCCTTCCCTGGGAGGGGCTGGGATGGAATTCCCAGGGAATCTGTGGCTGCTCCATCCCTGGGAATGTCCCAGGCCAGGTTGGACTTTGGATAAAATGAAAAAAATAGAAAAAAAATTGATCAAATGGTACCCTGGTATAGTGGGAGGTGTCCCTGCCCATGGGATTGGATGATCCCTTTCCACCCAACCCATCCCAACATTCCCTGGGCTGCTTTGAATGAGATATTGGGAATAAATTCCTCCCTGGAATTCCCAGAGAATCTGTGGCTGCCCCTGGATCCCTAAGAGTGTCCAAGGTCAAGTTTGGTAGTGGATAAAAAATGGATTAAAAGTGGAAAAAAAAAAGAGATAAAAATACATAAAATATAGATAAAAATACAGCTAAAATATGGCTTAAAATGTGGCAAAAATGTGGCTAAAAATTGATTAAGTGCAATCTGGGATAGTGGGAGGTGTCCCTGCCCATGGGATTGGATGATCCCTTGCAACCCAACCCATTCCAGGATTCCTGGGCTGCTTTGGGTGGGATATTGGGAATAAATCCTTCCCTGGGAGGGGCTGGGATGGAATTCCCAGGGAATCTGTGGCTGCCCCATCCCTGGGAGCCCCCAAAGCCAGGCTGGACGTGGCTGGGATCAAACCAGGATGGTGGAAATCCTCCTTTTTCCCCTGGGGAGGATTTTAGGTGTCAGGAGGTTTAAGGAGCTCAATTTTCCTTGACTTTTCCCCAAAATCTGCCCCTCAGGTGGTACCAAAGTAGGGGAATTTCACCCAAGGGCTTGTGCAGGGTCAGTTTTGTGCAGCACAGAGGGAGCTGGGGGGGAAAACCAACCTGGAAAATAAACGTGGATGTCGTGGAAACCAAAGCAGCGTGGAGGGTTTGCTTTTGGGGCACCTGCAGGACGGATTGTGACAGCACAGGGAGGGAAATTCCCTTTGGATCAGCTCCCAGACACAACCAGGGCTGAGTATCTGCTGAGTATCTGCTGAGTAGGAGCCCCTGAGCCCCCCAGGTGAGCTCAAGGAGACAATAAATCCTTTCATTTCCCACTTTCCCTGCTTGGAGGGTGACACAGCTCCCATCACTGCAAGGTTTTGCTGCTCTGAGGTTACTCCCAGGTTACTCCTGGTAGCAGAACTGAGCTGGATCCAGGGGCAGCCACTGTTTGTGAGGGAAGGGAAAGTTGTGTTTGCTCTGCCTGCCTTTCCCAGGGAGTCAGCAAAAACCTGGCTCTTCCCTAGAGCTCCCTCTCCTCGCTCCAGGCACGCTGGGAATTTGGGGATCCTTTCATTCCAGCCCAAAAATCCCCCCAAAAAGTCACTGGGGTGCAGCAGCTGAACTGGAATGATTGAATTCCCCCCCCAAAAAATTACTGGGGTGCAGCAGCTGAACTGGAATTACTGAATTCCCCCCCAAAAAAAAATTAGTGGGGTGCAGCAGCTGAACTGGAATTACTGAAGGATTATTTGTGAGGATGTACAAATAGAATCCTGGGATGGTGTTCCAGGAATTGCCTATTGGGAATTTGGGAATTTCCTCCAATCCTCAGGCTTCTGGGTTCTTGGGGAGGTTTAAAAACAAAAGCTGAGTTAGGGATTTGCAGCATAAAATGGGTAAAGGTATGAAAAAAAAATCAAATTGTTTTGTGCTCATTGGGGTTGTTTTCTTTGTGTCTAACGATTGGAACAATCTGACCTGGAAACCTGAGGGTTTGGAGGTTTCTTTTGCCTTATTTTAGGAATTTTTGGAGGAAATCCCCAGAGTTTTGGGCAGCAAGTGGGGGTTCTCTTAATGGTGTGTGCTGGGGCTCAGCTTCCAGAAATAAATGTATTTTTTAGGGAGTTATCCAGAGGGTTTGGACGAGTTTTTGTGTTGATCTCTGCTGGCTCTGAGGGGTTTATCCTGTTCAAATGTGAGCTCTGCTGATATCACTGTGATCCCGTGAGGATTAGGGCTCCTTTTGGGGGTAAAAAGTTGGATTTAAGAGCAGTGGAGAGGTGGTTGGGATGGCATTTGTGTCATAACTCCTCAGGCTGATGAAAGGATTTCCCAAGGAGCTTCAGAGGATGGAATTTGGCTCTGCAGCCTTTGGAGCTGCTGAAATCAGAATTAATTGGATTTGTTTTCTCCTGGAATCAACACCTCTGTGCTGATATGGAACTAAAAGTGGATTTATTTAGAATTCCAGACTGGTTTAAGGACCTTAAACCCCATCCAGTCCCACACGCTCCAGGGTGCTCCAAGCTGGTTTTGATACAAATGTGTCGAGATTAAATCTCGTGGTGGTCAAAGCCTGCTGGGAGTCAAAACCAGCAGCTCAGAAATGGCCAGAATCCTTGGAAAAACCCTCAATACTGGCAAAAACAGAGTCTGGAAAACGGAATAAAGGCAAGCGAGACCATCAAAGTGCAGGAAAAGGGATGAATCAATGCTTGGAGCTTCCACAGATTCCATAAGTCCGAGCTGAGGTTGTTCTGCCGAGCTTTGAGTGGATTTGGAGAGGAGTCCTGCTGAGAGCCGCCCTTGTTCCAAGGACAGGCCTCCTTTCATCCCGGGATTCATGGGATGTGTGCCCCGGGGCTGGTCACACGGCCCGGCAGGGATGGAGCCGGGATGGAATTGGGATGGAGCCGGGATGGATCTGGGATGGAACCAGGGTGGATCTGGGATAGGGGATGGAGCCGGGATGGAATTGGGATGGAGCCGGGATGGATCTGGGATGGAGCCGGGTGGGGCTGGGATAGGGGATGGAGCCGGGATGGAATTGGGATGGAGCCGGGTGGGGCTGGGATGGAGCAGGGATGGAATTGGGATGAGGCTGGGATGGAGCAGGGATGGAATTGGGATGAGGCTGGGATGGAGCAGGGATGGAATTGGGATGGAGCCGGGGGGGGCTGGGATGGAGCCAGGATGGAATTGGGATGGAGCTGGGATGGAATTGGGATGGAACCAGGGTGGATTTGGGATAGGGGATGGAGCCGGGATGGAATTGGGATGGAGCTGGGTGGATCTGGGATCTGGGATGGGGCCGGGATGGAATTGGGATAGAGCCAGAATGGAATTGGGATGGAGCTGGGTGGGGCTGGGATGGAATTGGGATGAGGCTGGGATGGAGCAGGGATGGAATTGGGGTGGAGCCAGGGTGGATCTGTGATAGGGCCTGGATGGAACTGGGATGGAGCCAGGATGGGATTGGGATGGAACCAGGGTGGGGCCAGGATGGAGCTCGGATGGAGCAGGGATTGGAATTGGGGTGGAGCTGGGATGGAATTGGGATGGAGCTGGGATGGAATTGGGATGGAGCAGGGATTGGAATTGGGGTGGAGCCAGGGTGGATCTGGGATGGGGCTGGGGTGGAATTGGGATGGAGCTGGGATGGAGCCAGGGTGGAGCTCCAGCCCCTGGCTCTGCTCAGGAATGTGGCTGCATCCCTCAAAAGTGGGAAGCTCTGATCCCACTTTTTGTTGAGTCCCTCCCACCCTGGATCTGTGTCCATGCTGACCACGGGGTGTGGAATCACAGGGAAGGTGTTTTAACCTGAGATCCTGGAGGAAAGATGGATTTGGGAGGACCTTGGGAAAGGTGTTTTAACCTCAGATCCTGGAGGAAAGATGGATGTGGCAGGACTTTGGAGCAGTTTCCCAATAGCCAAAGGAGCTCCAAGAAGGCTGGAAGGGGAAATTTTCATCTGGATAAGAGGAATGAGGGAAGGTTTAGATGGCATATAGGAAGAAATTCCTCTCTGTGAGGGTGGGGAGGGGCTGGGATGGAATTCCCAGAGAATCCATGGCTGTTCCATCCCTGGGAGTGTCCAAAGCCTGGGCCACTAAAGGTGTCCCTGAATGACAGAGGAACAGGATCAGCTTTAAGGTCCAAGCCAAACCATCCCAGGATTCTCCACCCTTATAAATAATCCTTCAATAATTTCATTTAAGCTGCTGTATCCCTGTGATTTTTCGGAGATATTTTTGCTGGATTTAAGAATCCACCAATTCTGAGCCTTCCTGGATGGAGGAGAGGGAGCTCTGCTGCCTCTTTTGCCTTCAGAAGCCTCAGCAGAGAAAAGGCTCTGCCTCTGCAGCCCTCCCTGAATTGCTGTTTTCATGCTCCGGAGCCTGAATCCCAGGAGAAGCTCCAAGCAATGTCCCCAGATCAAAGCCATCCTACAGATGAAGGCTCAAATGTGCAATTTGTGGGATTTTCCCAGATCTTTATCTTTTGTGAGCTCCTGGTCAGCTTCCAGCCCTCTGGTCACTTGATGTGGCTCTTGAAAGGCTTGTTTGGAAAACAATCTCAAAAATCACATTTCAAGGAGAGATTCCTCCCTTCAGCCATTCCCAAACTCGGGGTTTGGGCATTTTTGCAGCATAAAATAGAAAAAAAAATCAAACTGTTTTCTGCTCATTGGAGTTGTTTTCTTCGTGCCTGTAATGATTGGAACAATCTGACCTGGAAACCTGAGGGTTTGGAGGTTTCTTTTGCCTTATTTTAGGAATTTTTGGAGGAAATCCCCAGAGTTTTGGGCAGCAAGTGGGGGTTCTCTTAATGGTGTGTGCTGGGGCTCAGCTTCCAGAAATAAATGTATTTTTTAGGGAGTTATCCAGAATTGGGGTTCTGTGGGGCAGAGGTGCAGTGCTGAGCCACAAAGAGGGTTTTTCCTTAGTTTTGGGGTGGAAAAA
Source organism: Onychostruthus taczanowskii (assembly GCF_017590055.1). Taxonomy (NCBI): domain Eukaryota; kingdom Metazoa; phylum Chordata; class Aves; order Passeriformes; family Passeridae; genus Onychostruthus; species Onychostruthus taczanowskii. Next base: position 614,872 of record NW_024505229.1, on the reverse strand, counting down.
CTCCTCCAAAATCCTATTTCCAGCTGGAAGATTTGAGGGGAAGGCAAACCTTGGGCAGGGTTTTAAAGGAGCTTTAAACCAATGTAAGACTACACAAAGTGCTCCCAATTTGGCTGATTTTAATTAAACTGGAGTGATTAAGCTGTCAGAGTGAGGAGAGGGATGTGTTGTAGGATCTCTTTAATGGGGTTTGGAGTGTGAGTAGGATCCTAGTGGAGGATCTTGTTTTCCTGACAATTTGGGCTGCCAGAACATGACTCATGAAAAAAGAAAAAAATTAACAGCAATTTTTAAACAGGATTTTTAACCCTGTAAAATCCCTTCGAGTATCAGAGCAATCCTAGTGCTTTGTACCTCTCAAATTGGGCATTTTTTTAGGGACTGGTGGCTCCATTTCCCATTTAATTTCATTCCTGGGCCGCATGCTGTGGAATTTTTGTGTTCCTGATGAGGGATTTGTTTGTGTTTTTGGGGCTGTCAGAGTCATTCTGCTGCTGTGCACGAGGGTAACGCTGAATTTAGCTCCTGCCAAAGCTGGTTTTGGACTTTTTAAAAAAGAAAACAGGAGCTAAACTCAGCCCTGAGCCTGCATTGGCACAGCCAGGTGATGTTTGTGGGGGGGGAGGGAGGTTTGTGGGGTGTGAGGGCCCTCAGCCCTGAGCCTGCATTGGCACAGCCAGGTGATGTTTGTGGGGAGGGAGGGAGGTTTGTGGGGTGTGAGGGAAGTTTGTGGGGTGTGAGGGCAGTTTGTGGAGTCTGAGGGCAGTTTGTGGGTTCTGAGGGAGGTTTGTGGGGTCTGGGTGAGGTTTGTAGTGTCTGGGGGAAGTTTATGGGCTCTGAGGGCCATTTGTGGGGTCTCAGTGATGTTTGTAGGGTGTGAGCAACATTTGTAGGGTGTGAGGGCCATTTGTGGGCTCGGAGAGAGGCTTGTAGGCTCTGAGGGCTGTTTGTGGGTTCTGAATGATGTTTGTAGGATCTGAGCAACATTTGTGGGGTGTGAGGGCCGTTTGTGGGCTCTGAGAGAGGTTTGTAGAGTGTGAGGGAGGTTTGTGGGTCTGAGGGAACCTTGTGGGCTCTGGGGAAGGTTTGTGGGTTCTGAGAGAGGTTTGTGGGTTCTGAGGGAGGTTTTTGGGTCTGAGGGCTGTTTGTGGGCTCTGAGGCTGTTCCAGAACCTTCTGGCTGGCAGCAAAGTGCCTTCCCTGGGGCTCATCCCTTCCTTGGTGGAATTCTGTGGTCCTATAACAATAATAAATTAATTCTTTTCCTGCCATCACCCTGCCATGGCACAGCAGGAACTCCCCCATCCAGCAGCTGCTCTGGGCGTTCCCCCGGGCTGTGGGGCTGCAGTGTCCCATTTTTAGGGCCCACCCCTGAGCCCTGTCCCCGTTTCAGGCCCCAGCCCCGTCTCGTTCCCGCGGCACGAGGAGGAGCAGCTGCAGCGCTCGGTGAGCTGGAGGCCATGCCTGCTGATCCTGGGCCAGAACTGCCGCGCCAAGGGCCGCCTGCTGAACATGCTGCTGGGCCAGGAGCTGCTGCCCACCCCTGGGACTGGCACCAAGGAGCTGCTGCCCATGGCTGGCACCACAGAGCTGCTGCCCATGGCTGGCACCACAGAGCTGCTGCCCACCCCTGGGACTGGTACCAAGGAGCTGCTGCCTGCTGCTGGGGCTGTCACCGAGGAACTGCTGCCCACCCCTGGGGCTGTCACCAAGGATCTGCTGCCTGGTGCTGGCACTGCAGAGCTGCTGCCCACCCTTGGGACTGGCACTGAGGAGCTGCTGCCTGGGACTGGCACTGAGGATCTGCTGCCCACCCTTGGGACTGGCACTGAAGAGCTGCTGCCTGGGACTGGCACCAAGGAGCTGCTGCCCACCCCTGGGACTGGCACCAAGGAGCTGCTGCCCACCCCTGGGACTGGCACCGAGGAGCTGCTGCCCACCGGGGCTGGCACGGACACCGAGGAGCTGCTGCCCACCCTCGGGGCTGGCACGGGCACTGAGGAGCTGCTGCCCACCCCCGGGACTGGCACGGACACCGAGGAGCTGCTGCCCACCCCCGGGGCTGGCACGGGCACCGAGGAGCGCTGCCGGCGCCGTCGGGTGCGCTTCACGCACGGGGCGCGGCCGCGGCTGAGCCTGGCGCTGCCCGGGCAGTACGAGCTGGTGCAGGCGCTGGTGGCACACAGCGGGCACTGGGACACCATCCCCGAGCAGGACCTGCAGGTGCCTGGGGACGCCGAGGATCCCGCGCAGAGGGTGGCCGAGCTGGAGGTGGTGCTGCCCTGCGCGCTGCTCAAGGTGAGGGTGGCACCGTGCCTGGCACTGCCCCGGTGCCTGGGAGCTTGGGGTGGCACTGCCACTGTCATGGTCTGTGGGGATCTTAGGGTGGCACTGCCACTGTCCTGGTCTGTGGGGAGCTTGGGGGGGCACTGCCACTGTCATGGTCTGTGGGGAGCTTAGGGTGGCACTGCCACTGTCATGGTCTGTGGGGAGCTTGAGGTGGCACTGCCACTGTCCCTGGCACTTGGGGGATGACATTTACAGCCCTGATAAATTAATTTCCAAATTGTCCCTGCCCTGATCTGTAGGGAGTTCAGGGTGACACTGCCATTGTCCCTGCCCTGGTCCACAGGGAGCTTAGGATGGCACTGCCGCTGTCCTGTTCAATAAATTCCCCTGCTGGCTCTTTCCTGGGACACTTGTCCTAACTTTTGTCCTAAAACTGCAAGGATTTGGTCCAAAATAAGGAATTTGGAGTTAGGGATCAGCCTTGCAGGTGAGACTCCAGATCTGCTTTGAAGAATTCCAGTTTTTTGCTGTGAACGACTCCCAGGGCATTTTTCCATGGAAAAAGCCTCTCCAAAGCTCCTCCATTTTTCTTTTTCCCAGGAGGTGGACATCGTGGTGGCTCCATGCCGAGGCTTCCAGTCAGCTGAGGCCACCCTGGCCGAGCTTGTGAACCAGGTGCTGCCCGTTGTCACCTTCGCCATCAGCGAGCCCCAGCTGTCCCCATCGGACCAGGCAGAACTTCGGGAAATCAAACAAAAATTCTCCCTCCCCATCTTCTTCCTGCGAATCCCCGAGGCCAGCAGCGAGCTGAGCTCTCCCAAAAACCCCACCAAGGACAAATCCCCGCTGCACCTGCAGCTGCTGGATCTGGAATACCTGAGCCCCTCCAGCCCCTGCGGCTGTGGCGTTCCCGGCTCCTCCATGCTGGTGGAGCAGCTGGAGAAGCTGCGGCTGCTGAGCTCCTTCTCCAGGCAGGTGCTGCAGCAGCACCTGGTGGAGGCAGCCACGAGGCTGAGCGAGGTTCACGGGCGCTGCCTCAACATCTTCATCAACCAGGCCTTCGACATGCAGCGGGACCTGCAGATCACCCCGAAAAGGTTGGAGTACACGCGCAGGAAGGAGAACGAGCTCTACGAGTCGCTGATGGGCATCGCCAACCGCAAGCAGGAGGAGATGAAGGAGATGATCGTGGATACCCTGGGCAACATGAAGGAGGAGCTGCTGGAGGATGCTGCCAGCATGGAGTTCCGAGGTGGGAGCCAGCTGGAGGGTTTGGGGTGCTGGGGGGAAGGGAGTTGGGAAGAAATGCAAAATTGGCACAGCAGTTTGGTGGGATTCCAGCCTGCAATTCCCAGATGGTCACAGAGCCCTAAACTCAAATCGAGGATCAGGCAGATCCTGCCCACAATAATTCCATTAATTCAGTGAGACTCCTACCTGCAATTCCCGGTGGTCCCAGAATGCTGAACATGAATCAAAATCAGGGATCAGGCAGATCCTGACCGCAACAATTCATGGATTCAGTGAGACTCCAGCCTGCAATTCCCAGATGGTCACAGGACCCCAAACGAGGATGAAAATCAGGGATCAGGCGGATCCTGACCATGATAATTCCAGGAATTCAGTGAGACTCCAGCCTGCAATTCCCAGGTGGTCTCAGAATGCTGAGCATTAATCAAAATCTGGCATTGGGCAGATCATGACCACAATGATTGATGGATTCAGTGAGACTCCAACCTGCAGTTCCTGGATGGTCACAGACCCCCAAATGAGGATGAAAATCAGGGATCAGACAGATCCTGACCACAATAATTCCACTAATTCAGTAGGATTCCAATCTGCAATTCCCAGATGATCCCATAACCCTAACCAGGAATTAAAATCTGGGATCAGGCAGGTCCTGACCACAATAATTCCACTAATTCAGTGGGATTCCTATCTGCAATTCCCAGATGATCCCATAACCCTAACCAGGAATTAAAATCTGGGATCAGGCAGGTCCTGACCACAATAATTCCACTAATTCAGTGGGATTCCAATCCGCAATTCCCAGATGATCCCAGAACCCTAACCAGGAATTAAAATCTGGGATCAGGCAGGTCCTGACCACAATAATTCCATGAATTCAGTGAGACTCCAACGTGCAATTCCTGGATGGTCACAGAGCCCCAAACACAGATGAAAATCAGGGGTCAGGCAAAATCCATTTCCTTGGATAAAATAATTGTAATAATCTTGGATAAAATAATGATAATAATATTGGATATAATGATCATAAATCTTGGATAAAATTATAAATCTTGGATAAAATAATAATTAATAATCTTGAATAAAATGATCATAATCTTGTCTAAAACAATAATAATGCAATTCTGGCATCACTGGGAAGAACATTATTTTAAAACAACATCAGCATCAGCATGTGCACCCCTCAGGACCGTTCTCCCACCAATCCCAGATCTCCAGGATGACTTTTGCTCCTTTCCCTGCAGACATCATCATTCCCGAGAGCGGCGAGCCCGTCAGCTCCAAGGACATCAAGCGCTGCATCCAGCAGATCCAGGAGCTGATCATCTCCAGGCTGAACCAGGCCGTGGCCAACAAGCTGATCAGCTCCGTGGATTACCTGAGGGAGAGCTTCGTGGGCACCCTGGAGCGCTGCCTCAAGAGCCTGGAGGAGTCCTGGGAGGGCTCCGTGCACCCGCCCCGGGGGCTGGAGAAACCCCGGGATGGATCCGTGCACATCACCAGCAACTATCTCAAACAGGTGGGCATCCGGTGCGGAACTGAATTTGGGTGAAATGCTCAAATTACAGCCAGGAGATAACACAGTGAATCAGTGATCTCAGAAACATGTATAAAATTATGGTCTCACAATGCCTAAAAACTCTGGAGAAACCCCGGGATGGATCCGTGCACATCACCAGCAACTATCTCAAACAGGTGGGCATCAGGTGTGGAACTGAATTTGGGTGAGATGCTCAAATTACAGCCAGGAGATAACACAGTGAATCAGTGATCTCATAAACATGTATAAAATTATGGTCTCACAATGCCTAAAAACTCTGGAGAAACCCCGGGATGGATCCGTGCACATCACCAGCAGCTGTCTCAAACAGGTGGGCATCAGGTGTGGAACTGAATTTGGGTGAGATGCTCAAATTACAGCCAGGAGATAACACAGTGAATCAGTTATCTCATAAACGTGTATAAAATTATGGTCTCACAATACCTAAAAACTCTGGAGAAACGCAGGGATGGATCCATGCATGTCACCAGCAGCTATCTCAAACAGGTGGGTATCAGGTGTGGAACTGAATTTGGGTGAGATGCTCAAATTACAGCCAGGAGATAACACAGTGAATCAGTGATCTCATAAACATGTAAAAGTAATCAAATTATGGTCTCACAATACCTAAAAACTCTGGAGAAACCCAGGGATGGATCCGTGCACGTCACCAGCAGCTATCTCAAACAGGTGGGGATCAGGTGTGGGACTGCCATGGCCCTGAATTTATGTAAAATAGTTAAATTACAGCATGGAAACACACTCTCACAACACCTAAAAACTCTGGAGAAACCCCGGGATGGATCCGTGCACATCACCAGCAACTATCTCAAACAGGTGGGGGTCAGGTGTGGAACTGAATTTGGGTGAAATGCTCAAATTACAGCCAGGAGATAACACAGTGAATCAGTTATCTCACAATAGTGTGTAAAATTATCGAATTATGGCCATGGAACACACATGAGATAACGTGGTAAATAAATTATCTCATAAACCTGTATAAAATAATCAAATTATGGTCTAAAAATACCTAAAAACTCTGGAGAAACCCAGGGATGGATCCGTGCACGTCACCAGCAACTATCTCAAACAGGTGGGGATCAGGTGTGGAACTGCCATGGCCCTGAATTTATGTAAAATAGTTAAATTACAGCATGGAAACACACATGAGATAACACAGTAAATCAATTATCTCATAAACCTTTATAAAATAATCAAATTATGGCCATAAACAGCTAAAATCTCTGGGGAAACCCCAGGATGGCTCCATGCACATCACCAGCAACTGTCTCAAACAGGTGGGGATTGAGGCATGGTCCTGAATTTGGGTGAAATGGTCAAATTACAGCATTAAAACACACATGAGATAACACAGTAAATCACTTAGCTCCCAAATCTGTATAAAATAATCAATTTACAGCACAAAAACGCACATGAGGTAATACAATCAATCAATTATCTCCTAAACATGTATAAAATAATCAAATTATGGCCATGGAACACACATGAGATAATGCAGTAAGTCAATTGTCTCATAAACATGTATAAAATAATCAAATTATGGTCTCACAACACCTAAAAACTCTGGAGAAACCCCGGGATGGATCCGTGCACATCACCAGCAGCTGTCTCAAACAGGTGGGCATCAGGTGTGGAACTGAATTTGGGTGAAATGCTCAAATTACGGCCAGGAGATAACACAGTGAATCAGTTATCTCACAATAGTGTGTAAAATTATCGAATTATGGCCATGGAACACACATGAGATAACGTGGTAAATAAATTATCTCATAAACCTGTATAAAATAATCAAATTATGGTCTAAAAATACCTAAAAACTCTGGAGAAACCCAGGGATGGATCCGTGCACGTCACCAGCAGCTATCTCAAACAGGTGGGGATCAGGTGTGGGACTGCCATGGCCCTGAATTTATGTAAAATAGTTAAATTACAGCATGGAAACACACATGAGATAACACAGTAAATCAATTATCTCATAAACCTTTATAAAATAATCAAATTATGGCCATAAACAGCTAAAATCTCTGGGGAAACCCCAGGATGGCTCCATGCACATCACCAGCAACTGTCTCAAACAGGTGGGGATTGAGGCATGGTCCTGAATTTGGGTGAAATGGTCAAATTACAGCATTAAAACACACATGAGATAACACAGTAAATCACTTAGCTCCCAAATCTGTATAAAATAATCAATTTACAGCACAAAAACGCACATGAGGTAATACAATCAATCAATTATCTCCTAAACATGTATAAAATAATCAAATTATGGCCATGGAACACACATGAGATAATGCAGTAAGTCAATTATCTCATAAACATGTATAAAATAATCAAATTAAGGCCATAAAAACACCTAAAAACTCTGGAGAAACCCAGGGAGGGCTCCATGCACATCACCAGCAGCTGTCTCAGACAGGTGGGGATTGTGGTGGTGGATCTGCCATGGTCCCAAATTTGGGTGAAATGGTCAAATTATGGCCATGAGATAACACAGTAAATCAATTAGTTCCTAAATCTGTATTAAAAAATCAAATTATGGCCATAAATCACACATGACATAGCACACAGTAAATCAATTATCTCATAACCATGTATAAAATAATCAAATTACAGCCTAGAACCACCCATGAAACAACAAAATAAACCAATGTGAAATCACACAATGAATCAATTATCTCATAAACTTGTATAAAATAATCAAATTAAGGCCTAAAAGCACCCATGAAACAACACAATAAATCAATGGGAAATAACACAATAAATCAGTTATCTGATAAACCTGTATAAAATAATCAGATTACAGCCTCAAAACACCCATGAAACAACACAATAAACCAATGGGAAATAACACAATAAATCAATTATCTCATAAACCTGTATAAAATAATCAGATTACAGCCTCAAAACACCCATGAAACAACACAACAAATCAATGGGAAATAACACAATAAATCAGTTATCTGATAAACCTGTATAAAATAATCAGATTACAGCCTCAAAACACCCATGAAACAACACAATACATCAATTAACCAAGTGATTCATGGAATATCCCAATTTTTTCCATTTTCAAAGGCTCTGGCAAAGCTCCTGGCTGGCAGAATTCCCACTTTTCCCTCTTTTCCCTGCTTTTCCAGATCCTGAATGCAGCCTATCACGTGGAGGTCACGTTCCACTCGGGCTCAACGGTGACCAGGATGTTGTGGGAACAGATCAAACAGGTGTGGATGCTTGGAAAAGGGGATTTAGGAGCAAAAAATCCTCTCAGCTCCTCCCAAAATTCACTCTGGACGTTTATTCCTGGGGATTTCCATGCCTGGAAGTGCCCAAGGATGGAGATTGGAGCAGCCTGGGGTGGTGGAATGGGATAAAATTTAAAATCCTTTCCAGTCCAAACCATTCTGGGAATTCCAGGATTCTCATTCCACAATATTGGTGGAAAAATCAGGGAGAGCTGTTCCCAAATTGGTGAAATTTCCAGGGAAGCAGCTTGTTCCTGAGCCAAGGTGTGGAAATTCCACATGTTGGAATCAGCACTTCCTGTAATTAGTGGGTAATTAATTTGCTCTGCCTCACCCTTCATTAGAAACCACAGAATTCCGGAGTGGATCCCTCTCCCAGGAAGGGAGGAGGAGGAATCTGGAGTTTGTTCCCACTCTGAGCTGGGATTGTTTGAGGAAAGGTTTTGTTCTTGCTCATCCATCTGAGGAGGGAATAAAGTTCCAGCTCAGAGGAGGGATTTCAGTTGGAAATTTAGGTTGGATTTAGGAAAAGGTTTTTTACTGGAAGAGTGATGAAGTTGTGGAATGGGAGGTGGTGGAGTCACCATCCCTGGATGTGTTTAAAAAAAGATTGGATGTGGCACTGGGTGTCTTGGATTGGGGCTGATTTTTGGGATTGGGGCCTTGATTGGGGTTGATTTTTGGGATTGGGGCCTTGGATTGGGGGCTGAATTTTGGAATTAGGGCCTTGATTGGGGTTGATTTTTGGAATTAGGGCCTTGATTGGGATTGATTTTTGGGATTGGGGCCTTGGACTGGGGCTGATTTTTGGGATTTGTGCCTTGGATTGGGACTGATTCCAGGGATTGGTGCCTTGGACTGGGGGCTGATTTTTGGGATTGGGGTCTTGGATTGGGCTGATTTTTGGGATTGGGGCCTTGATTGGGGTTGATTTTTGGGATTGGGGCCTTGGACTGGGGCTGATTTTTGGGATTTGTGCCTTGGATTTGGACTGATTCCAGGGATTGGTGCCTTGGACTGGGGGCTGATTTTTGGGATTGGGGTCTTGGATTTGGGGCTGATTGCAGAGATTTGTGCCTTGCACTGGGGCTGATTGCAGGAATTTTTGCCTTGGGTTGGGGGCTGATTTTTGGGATTTGTGCCTTGGACTGGTGCTGATTGCAGGGATTGGTGCCTTGATTTGGGGTTTATTCCAGGAATTGGTGTCGTGGATTGGAGCTGATTTTTGGGATTGGTGCCATGGATTGGGGCTGATTTTCGGGCTTTAATTGAGGCGTTAGGGCTGGGTTGAACTCCATGATCTCAAAGCTCTCTTCCAGCCTGGTGATTCCGTGATTTTCCCAGATAATCCAGCGGATTACGTGGGTCAGCCCCCCGGCCATCACCAGCGACTGGAAGAGGAAGGTGGCCCAGGACGCCATCGAGAGCCTCAGCGCCTCCAAGCTGGCCAAGAGCATCTGCAGCCAGTTCCGCACGCGCCTCAACAGCTCCCACGAGGCCTTCGCCGCCTCCCTGCGCCAGGTCAGGGCTCGGGGCTGGGGGAATGGGGGGTTGGAGCTGCAAAAACTGCCCAAGGGCTCGGGGCTAGGGGGAATGGGGGCTTTGAGCTGCAAAAACACCAAAAATCTGCCCTGGGGCTCGGGGCTGGGGGGAATGGGGGGGCTCGGTGCTGGGGGGAATGTGGGGTTTGAGCTGCAAAATCTGCCATGGGTCTGGGGGGGAAATGTGGGGTTTGAACTGCAAAATCTGCTCTGGGGCTCGGGGCTGGGGGGAAATGTGGGGTTTGAGCTGCAAAAACTGCCCTGGGCTGGGGAGAAATGTGGGGTTTGAACTGCAAAATCTGCCCTGGAGCTCGGGGCTGAGAGGGAAATGTGGGGTTTGAGCTGCAAAAACACCAAAAAACTGCCCTGGGGCTCAGGGCTGGGGGAGAAATGTGGGGTTTGAGCTGCAAAAACACCAAAATCTGCCCAGGAGCTCGGGGCTGGGGATGGGAACTGGAGTTTTAAGTGCAAAAGCAGCAATTTGTGCTCTTAGCGCAGCTGATGTGAGCAGTAATTTGAGGTTTTGTTTTTAAACCAGACTTGTGAAGAGCCTAAAACCTCCCTAAACTCCAGCTGTGCATGTATTAAATGTATAAAACATCCATAAACAATTTGTTAAGTGTACAGAACATCCCTGAACAATTGATTAAATGTATAAAACATCCCTAAGCAATTGATTAAATGCATAAAACGTGGTAAACAAATGATTAAATGTATATTTAATGTTTATATGTTTATATAATATTTAATATATATTTAATGTTTAAATGTAATTTAATATTTATGGATGTTTTATAGAAATATATGTAAATATGCATAGATATATATAGATATAACATACATGTATATCTTAATCTATATATATCTAAATCTATATCTACCTAAATCTCTATCTAAATCTATATATACATATCTAAATCTGTATATATATTTATCTAAATCAGTATATATATTTATCTAAATCTGTATATATATTTATCTAAATCTGTATATATATTTATCTAAATCTCTATATATCTATCTAAATCTCTATATCTAAATCTCTATATCTATCTAAACCTAGATGTATTCTAAATCTATAAATATCTATCTATCTAAATCTATATGTACCTCTAAGTCTATATATCTATCTCAATCTATATATCTATCTAAAGCTCTATAAATCTATCTAAATCTATATATATATCTCGAAATCTATCTGTATATGTAAATGTGTGTGTCTGTGTAAGCATCCCCGTGTGTGTAAAGGGTGTTTGTGAGGTGTGTGGGCCCGTGCCAGCCCCGCGTGTCCCACGAGCTGCGCTGTCCCTGCAGCTGGAGGACGGCCACTCGGGCCGGCTGGAGAGGACCGAGGACCTGTGGCTGCGCGTCAGGAAGGAGCACGCGCCGCGGCTGGCCCGCCTCTCCCTGGAGAGCAGATCCCTGCAGGACGTGCTGCTGCACGGTCAGCTGCCTCTGCCGGGGGGCCTGCTGGGCCGTGGGGCTGTTTTTTGGGATTTGTCACTTTGGATTGGGCGCTGATTTTTGGGATTGTTGCCTTGCAGGGAAGCCCAAGCTGGGCAGGGAGCTGGGCCGAGGCCAGTACGGGGTGGTGTACCTGTGTGACAGCTGGGGGGGACACTTCCCCTGCGCCCTCAAATCCGTGGTCCCTCCGGATGAGAAGCACTGGAACGACCTGGCACTGGAATTTCACTACATGAGGTCTGTGTGCTGAGTGCTTCCCCCATTCCACAGGGATCTGGTTGATTTCCCAGGGTCATTCAGGCTGGAAAAGCCCCCCAGCCTGTGGCTGATGTCCCCTTTGTCACCCAGCCCAGAGCTCAGAGTGCCACACCCAGGTTTGCTGCAGGAATCTGGGATTGGAGCTCCTGGAATGCTCAGCCAGGGATGCTCCTTCCTGCCTTAATCTGATTCCCTGCTGCCTGTGCTGTCCAAATTCAGAGGAAATTTCAGTTTACAGACCATAATAACCAGCAATTGTCCTCCCCTGATTCCTGGTGGTGAATCCCCTCTCTTTTCCCACTCCTTGTCCTGCCTGAACCCCCAAAAAATCTGCAGTGCAGAGAGCAGCTGGTTTGCAGTAAACAGCTGCAGGCACAGCCAGCTGAGAGAAGAATGGGTTTTTTTGTGACTCTAACCTTTAAAAAGGCTTTTTTTTTTTTGAGTTTAATTGGCTCAGACAGCTGAGGATTGTGCTGCTCTCAGCTGTGCTGGGAATTTTTGTTAAATCTGCAGCTCTGGGGCTTCTTCCCTTGGCCTGGGCTAGAGACTGGGGACAAAAATGACCCAAATTTTGTGTGCTGAATCTGCTCCAGGTCCCTGCAGGGACTCAGGGGTCAAAAATTATCCCAATTTTTTTGTGCTAAATCTGTTCCAGGTCCTGCAAGAACTCAGGGGGCAAAAATTATCCCAATTTTTTGTGCTGAATCTTCTGCAGGTCCCTGCAGGGACTCTGGGGCTTCTTCCCTTGGCTTGGGCTGGAGAACAGGGCCAAAAATGACCCAAATTTTGTGTGCTAAACCTTCTGCAGAGATTTTGGGGCTTCTTCCCTTGGCCTGGGCTGGAGAACAGGGCCAAAAATGACCCAAAATTTGTGTGCTAAACCTTCTGCAGAGTCTCTGGGGCTTCTTCCCTTGGCCTGGGCTGGAGAACAGGGCCAAAAATGACCCAAAATTCCTGTGCTGAATCTGCTCCAGGTTCCCTGCAGGGACTCAGGGGCCAAAAATGACCCAAATTTTGTGTGCTAAACCTTCTGCAGAGTCTCTGGGGCTTCTTCCCTTGGCCTGTTCCCAACGTAGGGATAAAAATGACCCCAATTTTGTGTGCTGACCCCTCTGCAGGTCCCTGCAGTCCCACGAGAGGCTGGTGCACCTGCATGGCTCCGTCATTGATTATGGCTATGGAGGAGGCTCCAGCATTGCTGTGCTGCTGATCATGGAGAGGCTGCACAGGGATCTCTACACGGGGCTGAAGGTGCCAAATTCTCTTATTCAATATTTATTTTGTTTTTATTTTATCCCTGGAAGTGCCAGGACAGAGCTTGGAGCAGCCTGGTTTGGTGGGAAGTGTCCCCCTGCCCATGGGATGAGTTTTAATCTCCTTTCCAACCCAAAAGTGATTTTCTAATGAAAAATTCCCCATTAATCCATAAAACAAAGCTAGAATTACTCAATAGTAGTAAAGAAGAGCAGGCCAAAGTAACTTTTAGGACTAAAATCTGAGTTTTTCCCCTCAGGCTAAAGCTGGTTTAGTGGGAATGGTCCCTGTCCATGGGATGATTTTTATTCTTTCCCAACCCAAAACTGATTCTCTAATTAAAAAAAAACCCTTAATCTGTAAAACAAAGCTGGAATTATTAAATTTTCAGAGTTTTGGTAAAGAAGAGCAGGCCAAAGTAACTTTTAGGACTAAAATCTGAGTTTTTCCCCTCAGACTAAACCTGGTTTAGTGGGAAGTGTCCCTCTACCCATGGGATGAGTTTTAATCTCTCTTGCAAATCAAAATCGATTCTCTAATTAAAAATTTCCATTTAATCTGTAAAACAAAGCTGGAATTGCTCCATTTTAGCAAAAAAGAACAGGCCAATGTAACTTCTAGGCATAAAATCTGAGTTTTTCCTCTCAGACTTAACCTGGTTTAGTGGGAAGTGTTCCTTGCCCATGGGATGAGTTTTAATCTCCCAACCCCCAAACTGACTCTCTAATTAAAAATTCCCCATTAATCTGGGAAATAAAGCTAGAATTACTCAATTTTAGCAAAGAAGAACAGGCCAAAGTAACTTTTAGGCATAAAATCTGAGTTTTCCCCTCAGACTAAACCTGGTTTAGTGGGAATGGTCCTTGCCCATGGGATGAATTTTAATCTCCTTTCCAACCCAAAACTGATTCTCTAATTAAAAATTCCCCATTAATCTGTAAAACAAAGCTGGAATTGCTGAATTTTGGTAAAGAAGAGCAGGCCAAAGCAACATTTAGGACTAAAATCCACGTTTTTCCCCTCAGGCTGGGCTGGAGCTGGAGCCACGGTTGCAGATTGCGTTGGACGTGGTGGAAGGGATCCGGTACCTGCACAGCCAGGGCTTGGTGCACAGGGACATCAAACTCAAAAACGTCCTGGTAAGGAAAATCCCTGCCTCTGCCTCATCCCAGAGCCTTTTTCATGGGAAAAAACAAGCTGGAAGTGAGGCAATAAATTTCTCCATGTGGGATATTTTAAGCTGTGCTGGTGTCAGCCACAGGGAGGTTTTGCTGCCTCCTTTCCCGGCTGGAATTCTGGGGCAAAGGGAGCAGGAGCCCCTCACACAGGGCACCATTTAGTGCTGGCCAGGGGTTTATATTTATTTAATTATGTACAAAATCACCAACAGGCCCCTGGCTGGGTGATAATTGGCATTGACTCCATGGTTCACAGAAGGCTGATCAATAATCATCTTCATTAAGAAACCCATTGCTTTTGTAGACAAAAATGTAGTTAGGATACAGCTGAACCTCACTGGTCCTCCAATCCAAGCACCATCTCCACTGGCTAATTAAGAAACCACACTTTGGTAAACAAATCTCCATTTTACACATTTTACATGTTCACAGCAACAGGTGCAGCAAGTTAAAATCAGAATTGTTTCTCATTCTTTTCTCTGATCTTCAGCTGAACTTTCTGCAGAGATTTTGGGGCTTCTTCCCTTGTTCTGGGCTGGAGAACAGGGCCAAAAATGACCCAAATTTTCTGTACTGAACCTTCTGCAGAGATTTTGGGGCTTCTTCCCTTGTTCTGGGCTGGAGAACAGGGCCAAAAATGACCCAAATATTCTCTGCTGAATATTCTGCCCGTCGCTGCAGGGACTCAGGGGCCAAAAATGACCCAAATTTTCTGTGCTGAACCTTCTGCAGAGGAAGGACAGTGCCTGGCACAGCTGTGTGTTGCTATCTGTGGCCAGACAGCTGCTGCCACAGAACACATATCAAGCTGTTCAGTTTCCAGCATCAGTCTCATTTCATGGTGATGACAATAACCAGAAAAAAAATGTATTAAAATTTAATTTTTTTCGCAAAACCAGCACAATATCAAAAATCAATATTTTATGGGAGAAACAGAGTCCTCACCTGCCTGCCTGTGGCTTTTTCCCCAGCTGGACAAAAAGAACAGGGCCAAAATCACAGATTTGGGGTTCTGCAAACCCGAGGCGATGATGTCTGGCAGCATCGTGGGCACCCCCATCCACATGGCTCCCGAGCTCTTCACAGGTAGGATCCCCCTGATCCCTGCTCTGCAATTCCTTGGAATTCATCTCTCAGTTGCTCCTGAGAGCATTCCAACCCCAGGCAATTCCCTGCTTTCCGTGCGTGCCCTGGATTTTTCCTGTGTTTGAAGTGCCACTCTTGACAGAGGATAATGGGGTTGGTCAGCTCTGCTGAGGTAATTAACGCCCTTGCAATTAGAAAGGTAAATTAGCATTAGGAGGAAGCTGGAAATCCTTGGCTTTCATAGGGAAATACTCCAGGAAGGATTCCCTGGAAGGAATTCCCAAGCTGGTCCTACCTTGGAGTGAGTTTGGTTCAGGGAATTCTGGCAGCTGCTCCGAGGGTTTTTCCTGAGTTTTGGAGCCACTTGGAAGTTCCAATCCCACTTATCCCAATCCTTTTGGTCTGCCAGGGCTGCTCCTGCTTGGATAAGGTTGGGCTCCAATGGAAGCATCTCTGTTGGTGTGGATTTAGGGGATATCTGGGATATTTCTGGGATGAGAGGCTGATGTTTGGCTGTGACAGAGCCTCACCTCACAGGTGTTGGTGTTAAAAACACACCTGAGCTCAGTTTGGAATTCCTGGTACAGCTTAAATTTATAAATCCAGGGAATTGGAGCAGCTTAACCTTGATCCCAGCTCCTGCTGCCTTCCTGGGCTTCACACAAGTTTTGCCTTCCTGCTGTGAAATTGGGGTTCAGGTGTGGGGAAGTGGGAGCCTGGAATCACCTCGCAGCCCGCCCAGCTCCCAGGGATTTTCCCCTGCTGATCCCACCTGGTTTTTCCCCAGGGAAATACGACAATTCCGTGGATGTTTATGCCTTTGGGATCCTGTTCTGGTACCTCTGCTCGGGCCATGTGAAGTTACCTGAGGCTTTTGAGAGGTGTGCCAGCAAAGATCACCTGTGGAACAACGTCAGGAGAGGTACCTGGCCTTGCCTCAGCTCTGAAACGCCTGGGGGGTGGGAAAATCCGGTTTTGTTCTGGTGGTGGAGAGGTGAAAGGTAAAAATCCCAGAATCCCTGAAGTTGGAAAAGATTTCTGGGATGGAGTCCAAGCAGTCCCTCCCTGGGAGGGGCTGGGATGGAATTCCCAGGGGAGTTGTGGCTGCTCCATCCCTGGGAGTGTCCCAGGCTTGGTGGGACAGTGGATAAAGTGAATAAAATGGGTAAAATAGGACAAAAATGATCAAATGGCAGCCTGGGATGGGGGGAGGTGTCCCTGCCCATGGCACTGGGTGATCCCTTCAAACCCAACCCATTCCAGGATTCCATAAAAAATCCCAATTTCAGGACTCCTGGCTCATTCCCAGCTTGTAAAATCCCAGATTATCCGTGGCTGCCCCATCTCTAGAAGTGCCCTAGGCCAGGTTGGAGAGTGGATAAAAAGGATAAAATGGATAAAAGGGATAAAATGGATAAAAAGGATAAAATGGCAGCATGGGATGGTGGGAGGTGTCCCTGCCCATGGGGTTGGATGATCCCTCCCATCCCAACCCATTCCAGCATTCCCTGGGCTGCTTTGAATGGGATATTGGGAATAAATCCTTCCCTGGGAGGGGCTGGGATGGAATTCCCAGAGAATCCATGGCTGCTCCTGGATCCCTGGGAGTGTCCCAGGCCAGGTTGGAGCAGCCTGGGATGGGGAAGGTCCCTGCCCATGGAATGGGATGAGCTCAAGGTCCCTCCCAGCCCAGCCCAGTGTTCCAGTCCATGATTCCATGGATTTGGCCACCCTCTGGAAGTGTCCACCAGTGCCCTCAGCCTTGGCAGCACTGCTGGAATGTGCCCCTTTCCCAGGAGCTCCAGACCCCACCCAGCCCCTCCAGCTGCTTTCCTTGGGAATTCCTGGCATTCCAGGTGATCCTGGAATCAGGATCCTGGTGATCCTGGTTGGTGATCACAACCCCTCCACCTGTTTTCCTTGGATGTGACTGCCAGGCAGGGCTTTCTCTGGAAATTCCTGACATTCCTGGAATTCCTGTGCCACCCAACCCCTCCAACTGCTTTCCTTGGAAATTCCTGGCATTCCTGGTGATCCCAGTGTGCCACCCAACCCCTACAGGTGCTTTCCTTGGATGTGAGCAGGGCTTTCCTTGGAAATTCCTGGTGATCCCCTGTGCCATCCAAGCTCTCCACCTGCTTTCCCTGGATGTGAGCAGGGGCAGGGCTTTCCCTGGAAATTCCTGGTGATCCCCTGTGCCACCCAACCCCTCCACTTGCTTTCCCTGGAAATTCCTGGCATTCCTGGTGATGCCCTGTGCCCCCCAACCCCTCCAGGTGCTTTCCCTGGATGTTGGCATGGATCAGGGCTTTCCCTGGAAATTCCTGGTGATCCCTTGTGCCATCCAACCCCTCCAGGTGCTTTCCCTGGGTGTTGGCATGGATCAGGGCTTTCCCTGGAAGCCCTGGCGTTCCCGTGATCCCGCTGTGTTTCCAGGGGTGCGTCCGGAGCGGCTCCCGGTGTTTGACGAGGAATGCTGGCAGCTGATGGAAGCCTGCTGGGACGGGGACTCCTCCCAGCGGCCTCTCCTGGGAATCGTGCAGCCCATGCTCCAGGGAATCATGGACAGGCTCTGCCGGGCCCCCTCCGAGCATCCCAACAAAGGCCTGGATGACTCCACCTGAGCGGGAGCTGCGGCAGGATTCGGGAATTGCGGCGGGATTTTGGCAGTTCCAGCCCCGCCTCTGCCGTGGAGCTGCGAGCCAGCCCCGAGGGGGGACAGGGAGGAGCTCGGGGGGTGACAGCTCCATCCCAATCCCAGCCTGTTATCCCTGTGGAATTCTGTGGGACAGGAAGGAGCTCAGGGGGGTGAGAGCTCCATCCCAATCCCTGTTATCCCTGTGGAATTCTGTGGGACAGGGGGGGTGACAGTTCCATCCCAATCCCAGCCTGTTATCCCTGTGGAATTGTATGGGACAGGGGGGTAACAGCTCCATCCCAATCCCAGCCTGTTATCCCTGTGGAATTCTGTGGGACAGGGAGTGACAGCTCCATCCCAATCCCTGTTATCACCGTGGAATTCTGTGGGACAGGGGGGTAACAGCTTCATCCCAATCCCTGTCATCCCTATGGAATTGTTTGGGACATGGTGGGGCTCAGAGGGGTCTCAGGAGGGTGACAGCTCCATCCCAATCCCACCCTCTTATCCCTGTGGAATTGTGTGGGACAGGGAGGGGCTCAGGGGGGTGACAGCTCCATCCCAATCCCTGTTATCCCTGTGGAATTCTGTGGGACAGGGGGGTGAGAGCTCCATCCAAATCCCACCCTGTTATCCCTATGGAATTGTTTGGGACAGGGAGGGGCTCAGGGGGGTGACAGCTCCATCCCAATCCCTGTTCTCCCTATGGAATTGAGGGATGGAAAACCCAAACCCTTGGGGCTCACGGGGGGGCTTTACCAATCCCACCCCAAACCTTGGGATGGGAAAATCCCTTCCCAAAAGCCCAGGAGCACCATCCTGCTCCTCCCTCTGCCGCTGGCAGCAATTCCAGAGCGCTTGGAGAGGAAGGAAAACGCACCAAACTTTAGGATAAGGAAGTGTTGGGAAGCTCCAAGGAGCTGGAAATGTTTACATGGACAGGAGCAAAGCTTCCTTGTTTTTTTCTATGGGGACTTGGAAAACCCCACCTGGATAAGCTATTGATCCCTAATCCCACCTTTCCCTCCTCTTTTTCCCCTCTCCTTTGCTTCCTTCAATTTCTTGGAATGGCTGGAGAAACCTTCCCTTGCTTCCACGCTGCATTCCTCAGAGGTTCAGCTTTGTAGCAGCACAAAAAGTCCTTCAAATGATTGATTTTTCCATGGGGGAAAGTGCCAAAATTCCTTGAAAATCAGGATTTGGGGCTTGGAATTCATCATGGCAGTTTTACATTGGGCTGAGTTTGCACAGGAATATTTTTAAAAAATGAGGATTTTCCAGCTTTTTTTTTTTTCCAAGTTGGATGGGAAATGAGATCCTTCCTTCTTCCCCTCACCTTCACTCCAGGGCTGGAATTTGTTTGGAAAGAATAAAAAAAAAATGGGGATAGGGAAGAGTGGGATCCTGGGCAAGGTTCTTTCCCAAATTCCTGGAAATCCCAGTTTGCTTCCTGCATTTTTGGGGTGGATCTGGAGCAGGAAACGGCCCTGGGTGGCTCCGTGAGGAACTGAGGAGTTGGGAATTCCCCCTGGACTTCCCAGGGAAGGTGGAATTCCTTGGCTGAAATTCCAGCTGCCCCTGGCCGAGGATGGCTTTAGTGGGAATCTTTTCCTTTCTTTGTGCAATAAAATGGATTCAGGAGCTTTTTATGGAGGAAAAAATAATTAAAAAAAAAAGGCTTTTTTTGTTTCTTTTCTGCACCCGTGGGGGATGTGCTGGAATTCCCAGCGGGATGGGGATGGATCCAACCCCTCCTGCCATTCCAGAGAGGGAATTGAATGGATCCAACCCCTCCTGCCATTCCAGAGAGGGAATTGAATGGATCCAACCCCTCCTGCCATTCCAGAGAGGGAATTGAATGGATCCAACCCCTCCTGCCATTCCAGAGAGGGAATTGAATGGATCCAACCCCTCCTGCCATTCCAGAGAGGGAATTGAATGGATCCAACCCCTCCTGCCATTCCAGAGAGGGAATTGAATGGATCCAACCCCTCCTGCCATTCCAGAGAGGGAATTGAATGGATCCAACCCCTCCTGCCATTCCAGAGAGGGAATTGAATGGATCCAACCCCTCCTGCCATTCCAGAGAGGGAATTGAATGGATCCAACCCCTCCTGCCATTCCAGAGTGGGAATTGAATGGATTTAACCTCTCCTGCCATTCCAGAGTGATTTTTTTACGGATCCAATCCCTGTTCTGCCATTCCAGAGTGGATTTTTTATGGATCCAGTCCTTGTTTTGCCATTCCAGAGTGGAGTGGGAATGGGAGTGGGAGTGGGAGTGGGAATGGGAATGAGTTTTTAATGGATCCAATCCCTGCTCTGCCATTCCAGAGTGGATTTTTTATGGATCCAGTCCTTGTTTTGCCATTCCAGAGTGAGTTTTTTATGGATCCAGCCTCTCCTGGCATTCCCAGAGTGGTTTTTTTATGGATCCAGTCCCTGTTTTGGCATTCACAGAGTGGATTTGGATGGATCCAACTTTTCCTGCCATTTCCAGAGGGGTTTTTATGGATCCATCCTCTGTCCTGGCAGTCCCAGCGTGGATTAGATGGATCCGATCCCTGTTCTGGCATTCCAGAGTGGATTTGTGTAGATCCTCTGGAAAAGTGGGAATGGCCTCGGGAAAAACCTTTGGAAAAGTGAGAATGATCCTTGGGGGAAAGCCCTGGAAAAGCGGGAATGGCTCTGAGGAAAAAGCTCTGGAAAAGCGGGAATGGCCCTCAGGGAAACTTCTGGAAGAGCGGGAGTGGCCTCGGGAAAAAAGCTCTGGAAATTCGGGAATGACCCTCGGGAAAACCCCTGGAAAAGCGGGAATGGCTCTGAGGAAAAAGCCCTGGAAAAGCGGGAATGGCTCTGAGGAAAAACCCCTGGAAAAGCGGGAATGGCTCTGAGGAAAAAGCCCTGGAAAAGCAGGAATGGCTCTGAGGAAAAAGCCCTGGAAAAGCGGGAATGGCTCTGAGGAAAAAGCCCTGGAAAAGCGGGAATGGCTCTGAGAAAAAAGCCCTGGAAAAGCGGGAATGGCTCTGAGGAAAAAGCCCTGGAAAAGCGGGAATGGCCTCGGGATGGCGCTGGAGGAGCGGGGATGACGAAGGGGAAGGAAGGCCGAGCTCTGTGCCTGCGGTTCCCCCCCACGGTTCCCTGCTGGGATTTTTGGGAATTTCCCTGTGGAATTTTTGGCGGGGATTTTGGGGTGCAATGTGGGAATCTCCAGGGTGTCCCAAGTTTATTTGCTGTGCCTGCCTGGAGTTGGTGTTGGGAGAGTCCACAGATTTTTATGACTCATCAGGGTTTATTTTATTTTATTTTATTTTATTTTATTTTATTTTATTTTATTTTATTTTATTTTATTTATTTTATTTTATTTTATTTTATTTTTAAGTATTTTATTTTATTTTTAAGTATTTTATTTTCCCTCTGGTTCTATTACTTTTCATTTTAATTTTTTAATTTTTCTTTATTTTTAAATATTTTGTTATAGACACTTTTAGTATTTTATTTTATGTTTTATTTTATATTTTTAAAAGTTTTATTTTCTTTCTTTCCTTTTATTTTCTTTCCTTTTATTTTATTTTTTCTTTCATTTTTTCCAAAAGCAGCCAGTCCTTTCCAGCAGAAATCCAGGCAATACCGGCAAGGGCCCAGCCTCCCCCTGGTGTTTTAGTTAATTATTAGAATAAGAATGATTTTAATTAACTTAGTTATTGGTGCTACTTTATTACCGCTCCCCCTTCCCGGAACCTTCCTGCGCGGCCGCGGGGCCCACCCGGCCCTTTCCTCGCGCCGCGCAGGGGCTGCCCGCCGCGCTGCCTGATCGCCGCCGCCCATTCCCGGCCCCGCCGCCGC
>NW_024505229.1:526159-593253 GCF_017590055.1 Onychostruthus taczanowskii | reverse complement strand
GGAGCCGGCCCGGGAGGCGCCGGGAGCCGAGGCGGGAGCGGGGGAAAGGAGCGGCGGTTGGTCAGGCGAACGGCGAGCGCGGCGCCGGGCAGGCCCCCGCGGGGTCCTTCGGCGACGGGAGCGGAGGGAGCGGGATCGGCGGCGCGATGAACCTGGAGCTGCTCGGTGCGGGCGGGAACGGGAACGGAGCGGGAACGGGAATGGGAGCGGGAACGGGAATGGGAATGGGAGCGGGAGCGGGAACGGAGAGGGAATGGGAATGGGAGCGGAGCGGGAATGGGAACGGAGAGGGAATGGGAGCGGGAATGGGAATGGGAGTGGGAATGGGAGTGGGAGTGGGAGTGGGAATGGGAATGGGAATGGGAGTGGGAGCGGGAGTGGGAGTGGGAATGGGAATGGGAATGGGAGCGGGAGCGGGGCGCTGCGGGAATGGCAGCGGGGAGGGAGCGAGGGACGGCGGGGGCGGGACGGCGGCGCCACGAACCTGGAGCTGCTCGGTGCGAACGGAGCGGGGGAGGCGCGGCTGGGAACGGGAACGGGAACGGGGCTGGGCTGGAGCCGGGAGCGGCGGCACCGGGAGTGGTGCCGGGGGGCGGGCTCGGTACCGCCTGTCGCTGAGCGCCGCTTTCCCGTTCCCCGCAGAGTCCTTCGGCCAGAACTACCCCGAGGTAACGGCGCTGCCCGGCGGGAGCGGCCCCGGCGGGACCGGGCGGGACCGGCTGGGGCTGAGCGGGTGTCACCGGGTGTCACCGGGTCTGATGGGCCCTGCCCGGACACCGTCCCTGCACTGTGCCCAAACTGTCCCACGCTGTCCCTGTGCTGTCCCCAAACTGTCCCCACAGTGCCTGTGCTGTCCCGGGGCTGTCCCTGCGCTGTCCCCACACTGCCCACACTGTCCCCACGCTCTTCCCAAAGTGCCTGCGCTGTCCTCACGCTGTCCCTGCGCTGTCCCTGCCCTGCCTCGGTGCTGTCACTGCACTGTCCCGGTGCTGTCACCGTGCTGTCCCCCATGCTGTCCTGCACTGTCCCCACAGGGCTCACGCTGTCCCCGTGGTGTCCCCACACTGTCCCCCATGCTGTCCTGGCACTGTCCCCACACTGTCCCTCAGCTGTCCTGCACTGTCCCCACACTGCTCACGCTGTCCCCGTGGTGTCCTGGCACTGTCCCACACTGCCTGCATTGTCCCCACGCTGTCCCTGCTGTCCCCGCTCTGTCCCGCTGGTGTCCCCTCTCTGTCCCCACGCTGTCCCCACGCTGTCCCCATGCTGTCCTGGCACTATCCCCACACTGCCCGCGTTGTCCCCATGCTGTCCTGGCACTGTCCCACACTGTCCTGCCCGCGTTGTCCCCACGCTGTCCCTGCTTGTGTCCCTACACTGTCCCGGTGGTGTCCCCACGCTGTGCCCACTCTGTCCCCGCTCGTGTCCCCACACTGTCCTGGCACTATCCCCACACTATCCCCACGCTGTCCCTGCTGTCCCCGCTCTGTCCTGGTGCTGTCCCCACACTGTCCCCCCTCTCTGTCCCCACTCTGTCCCCACGGTGTCCCCACGGTGTCCCTGCTTGTGTCCCTACACTGTCCCGGTGGTGTCCCCATGTTGTCCCCACGATGTCCCTGCTGGTGTCCCCACGGTGTCCCCGCTCTATCCCCTCGCTGTCCCCACGCTGTCCCCACACTGTGCCCGCTGGTGTCCCTACGGTGTCCCCACGGTGTCCCTGCTTGTGTCCCTACACTGTCCTGGTGGTGTCCCCATGTTGTCTCCACGGTGTCCCTGCTGTTGTCCCCACGGTGTCCCCGCTCTATCCCGGTGCTGTCCCCACGCTGTCCCCACACTGTGCCCGCTGGTGTCCCTACGGTGTCCCCACGGTGTCCCCTCTCTATCCCCTCGCTGTCCCCACAGTGTCCCCTCGCTGTCCCCACGGTGTCCCCGCTCTGTCCCCGCTCTGTCCCCACGGTGTCCCCACGGTGTCCCCGCTGTCCCGCAGGAGGCCGACGGCACGCTGGACTGTATCAGCATGGCGCTGACGTGCACCTTCAACCGCTGGGGGACGCTGCTGGCCGTGGGCTGCAACGACGGCCGCATCGTCATCTGGGACTTCCTGACGCGCGGCATCGCCAAGATCATCAGCGCCCACATCCACCCCGTGTGCTCCCTCTGGTGAGCAGAGCATTCCCAAATCCCAAAATCCCACATCCACCCCGTGTGCTCGCTCTGGTGAGCAGAGCATTCCCAAATCCCAAAATCCCACATCCACCCCGTGTGCTCGCTCTGGTGAGCAGAGCATTCCCAAATCCCAAAATCCCACATCCACCCCGTGTGCTCGCTCTGGTGAGCAGAGCATTCCCAAATCCCAAAATCCCACATCCACCCCGTGTGCTCGCTCTGGTGAGCAGAGCATTCCCAAATCCCAAAATCCCACATCCACCCCGTGTGCTCGCTCTGGTGAGCAGAGCATTCCCAAATCCCAAAATCCCACATCCACCCCGTGTGCTCGCTCTGGTGAGCAGAGCATTCCCAAATCCCAAAATCCCACATCCACCCCGTGTGCTCGCTCTGGTGAGCAGAGCATTCCCAAATCCCAAAATCCCACATCCACCCCGTGTGCTCGCTCTGGTGAGCAGAGCATTCCCAAATCCCAAAATCCCACATCCACCCCGTGTGCTCGCTCTGGTGAGCAGAGCATTCCCAAATCCCAAAATCCCACATCCACCCCGTGTGCTCGCTCTGGTGAGCAGAGCATTCCCAAATCCCAAAATCCCACATCCACCCCGTGTGCTCGCTCTGGTGAGCAGAGCATTCCCAAATCCCAAAATCCCACATCCACCCCGTGTGCTCGCTCTGGTGAGCAGAGCATTCCCAAATCCCAAAATCCCACATCCACCCCGTGTGCTCGCTCTGGTGAGCAGAGCATTCCCAAATCCCAAAATCCCACATCCACCCCGTGTGCTCGCTCTGGTGAGCAGAGCATTCCCAAATCCCAAAATCCCACATCCACCCCGTGTGCTCGCTCTGGTGAGCAGAGCATTCCCAAATCCCAAAATCCCACATCCACCCCGTGTGCTCGCTCTGGTGAGCAGAGCATTCCCAAATCCCAAAATCCCACATCCACCCCGTGTGCTCGCTCTGGTGAGCAGAGCATTCCCAAATCCCAAAATCCCACATCCACCCCGTGTGCTCGCTCTGGTGAGCAGAGCATTCCCAAATCCCAAAATCCCACATCCACCCCGTGTGCTCGCTCTGGTGAGCACGGCATTCCCAAAATCCCAGCAAACCCACATCCACCCCGTGTGCTCCCTGTGGTGAGCACGGCATTCCCGAATCCCAAAATCCCACATCCACCCCGTGTGCTCCCTGTGCTGAGCAGAGCTGGGAACTGCAGGAATCCCCATGGAATCCCTCGGGAACTGCATGAATCCCCAGGGAATCTGCTGGAATCCCCATGGAAACCCCAGGCAATCCCCTGGGAATCCCTCAGAAACTGGAGGAATCCCAGTGAAATTCCCCATGGAATCTCCATGGAATCCCCATGGAATCCCCAATTCCTTTCCCCCTTTCCCTTTAAGGAATAACTTTGTTGGGAATTCCCTGATCTCCTTTCCCCCCTGGGAACTGCATGAATCCCCATGGAATCCCTCAGGAACTGCAGGAATCCCCAGGGAATCTGCTGGAATCCCCATGGAATCCCCAGGGAATCTGCTGGAATCCCCATGGAAACCCCAGGCAATCCCCTGGGAATCCCTCAGAAACTGGAGGAATCCCAGTGAAATTCCCCATGGAATCTCCATGGAATCCCCATGGAATCCCCTATGCACCTCTGTTGAACCTCTTTAAGGAATAACTTTGTTGGGAATTCCCTGAGCTCCTTTTCCCCCAGCTCTGTTGAAGCTCTTAAGGAATAACTTTGTTGGGAATTCCCTGAGCTCCCTTCCCCCTGGCCCTGTGGAAGCTCTTTAAGGAATAACTTTATTGGGAATTCCCTGAGCTCCCTTCCCCCCGGCTCTGTTGAAGCTCTTTAAGGAATAACTTCATTGGGAATTCCCTCAGCTCCCTTCCCCCAGCTCTGTTGAAGCTCTTTAAGGAATAACTTCATTGGGAATTCCCTCAGCTCCTCCCCCCAGCTCTGTGGAAGCTCTTTAAGGAATAACTCTGTGGGATTTCCCTCCCTGTGCGCAGCTGGAGCCGGGACGGGCACAAGCTGGTCAGCGCCTCCACGGATAACATCGTGTCCCAGTGGGATGTGCTGTCCGGGGACTGTGACCAGAGGTTCCGCTTCCCCTCGCCCATCCTCAAAGTGCAGTACCACCCCCGGGACCAGTGAGTGCCCTGGGGGGGATGGAGCCGCTGCTTCTGGGCTGTTCTTTTCCCATGGAATTGTTGGGTCGGGTTTTTGGGAGGGTCAGGGTGGGAGGGAACGCTGGGAAATCAATGTGGGAATGTGTCCTCGGGTTTGAAATTCCTGCACAAGCTCGGAGAAGGAAAGGAAATTAAAGTAGATCTCAACATCATTTTGGTGTCTAAGTACTAAAGACAACAAAAATAGAAATGGCCTGCGTTCCTTGATCCAGCTCAGTTGCTGGAATTCCTTCTCTGAGATCTCCTGAATTTCTCAGTCCAGCCCAATGCTTTTTTTGCTGGAAATCCTTTTCCAAGGTCTCCTGAATTCCTCAGTCCAGCTTGATTTTTTTTTTTTGCTGGGAATCCTTTCCCAAGATATTCCTTGATTCAGCTCAATGCTTTTTTTTGCTGGGAATCCTTTTCCAAGGTCTCCTGAATTCCTCAGTCCAGCTCAATGTTTTTTTTGCTCTAACCATAGAAACCTTTCCAAAGATCTCCTGAATTCCTCAATCTATTGTGATGCTTTTTTTGCTGGGAATTCTTTTCAAAAATATTCCTCGATCCAGCTTGATGTTTTTTACCTCTAACCATGGAAACCCTTCCCAAGATCTCCTGAATTCCTCAATCCAGCTCGATTTTTTTTTTTCTGGAAATCCTTTATTTTCTAAGATACTTCACGATCCACCTCCATGCTTTTTTAGCTCTAACCATGGAAACCCTCCCCAGGATCTCCTGAATTCCTCGATCCACCTCAATGTTTTTTAGCTCTAATAACGGAAACCCTTCCCAAGATCTGAATTCCTCAATCCAGTTCAATGTTTTTTAGCTCTAACCATGGAAACCCTCCCCAGGATCTCCTGAATTCCTCAATCCAGCTTGATGTTTTTTAACTCTAGCAATGGAAACCCTCCCCAAGATCTGAATTCCTCAATCCAGTTCAATGTTTTTTTTCTCTAATAACAGAAACCCTCCCCAAGATCTGAATTCCTCAATCCAGTTCAATGTTTTTTAACTCTAACAATGGAAACCCTTCCCAAGATCTGAATTCCTCAATCCAGTTCAATGTTTTTTAGCTCTAACCATGGAAACCCTTCCCAAGATCTCCTGGATTCCTCAATCCAGTTCAATGTTTTTTTTCTCTAATAACGGAAACCCTCCCCAAGATCTGAATTCCTCTATCCACCTCGATGTTTTTTTGCTCTAACCATGGAAACCTTTCCCAAGATCTCCTGAATTCCTTGACCCAGCTTGATGTTTTTTAACTCTAACATGGAAACCCTCCCCAAGATCTCCTGAATTCCTCAATCCAGTTCAATGTTTTTTTGCTCTAACCATGGAAACCCTCCCCAAGATCTGAATCCCTCAGTCCAGTTCAATGTTTTTTTGCTCTAATAACAGAAACCCTCCCCAAGATCTGAATCCCTCAGTCCAGTTCAAGGTTTTTTTGCTCTAATAACAGAAACCCTCCCCAAGATCTGAATCCCTCAGTCCAGTTCAAGGTTTTTTTGCTCTAATAACAGAAACCCTCCCCAAGATCTGAATCCCTCAGTCCAGTTCAAGGTTTTTTTGCTCTAATAACAGAAACCCTTCCCAAGATCTGAATTCCTCAATCCAGTTCAATGTTTTTTAGCTCTAACCATGGAAACCCTCCCCAAGATCTGAATTCCTCGATCCACCTCGATGTTTTTTTTCTCTAACCATGGAAGCCCTTCCCAAAGGCTGGAGCTCCCACCTTCCCCCGTGTTGCAGGAACAGGGTGCTGGTGTGTCCCATGAAGTCGGCCCCGGTGATGCTGACCCTGTCTGACTCCAAGCACGTGGTGCTGCCCGTGGACGACGACTCCGACCTCAACGTGGTGGCCTCGTTTGACCGGCGAGGGGAATACATCTACACCGGGAACGCCAAGGGCAAGGTCAGCCCCCTCCCTGCCCGGGCCACTGGGCATTCCTGGCTGCCCCCAGGGCAGGGCCAGGCTGGGCAGCAGTGGGAATTTCCTGTGGAAAAGGGGCGGATCAGGCTTTGGAAGTGCCCAGCGGGGTTTGGGGTCTGCGTCTCTGGAGGTGGCACTGAGTGCTCCGGGTGGGGATTGGGCACCTCGATGGGTGAGGGGCATGGGGAGGGGTTTGGGGAGCAGTGAGGGGCACAGGGAGGGGTTTGGGGAGCTGGGGAGTAGGGAGGGGTACAGGGGTTGGTTTGGGGAGCAGTGAGGGACACAGGGAGGGATTTGGGGAGCAGGGAGGGGTTTGGGGAGCTGGGAGGGGCACAGGAATAGATTTGGGGAAAAGGTCAGAGGTACAGGGATGGATTTGGGGAGCAGGAATAGATTTGTGGAACAGACAGTCGCAGGTTTGGGGAACAGAAATGGTTTTGGAGAAGAGGTGAGGAGCTTAGGGATGAGTTTGGGCAACAGGAATAGATTTGGGGAACAGGTGAGTGGCACAGGGAGGGGTTTGGGGAGCAGTGAGGGGCACAAGGATAGATGTGTGGAACAGAGACAGTCCCAGGTTTGGGTTTGGGAACAGGAATGGTTTTGGAGAACAGGTGTGGAGTGTAGGGATGAGTTTGGGGAACAGGAATAGATTTGGGGAACAGGTGAGGGGCACAGGGATGAGTTGGGGGAGCAGTGAGGGGTACGGGGAGGGATTTAGGCAACAGGAATGGATTTGGGGCACAGGGATGAATTTGGGGAACAGGAATAGATTTGGGGAACAGGTGAGGTGCACAGGGAGGGATTTGAGGAACAGGAATAGATTTGGGGAACAGGTGAGGGGCACAGGGATGGGTTTGGGGAGCAGGGACAGGCACAGGGATGGGTTTGGGGAGCAGGGACAGGCACAGGGATGGGTTTGGGTGTAGACAGGTGCAGAGATGGCTGCAGGGTTTGGGGAACAGGAGAGTGATTGCTTGAGGATCCTGGAGGGGTTTTCCAACCTCAGGAGTTCTGGGATCTTTGTCTGACTCTGTTTTTGACACATTTTTGGGATGTTTTCCCGGCGTTTCTGTCTCAGCAGCTCCTGCAGTGTCCCTGGGTGGGCTCCCAGGGTTCTGTTTCAGGTGAAGCCACTGATTGTTCTCTGTCTGCTCAATCTTCAGATCTTGGTCTTAAAAACAGACACTCAGGATCTTGTTGCTTCCTTCAGAGTGACCACAGGGACCAGCAACACCACGGCCATTAAATCCATCGAGTTCGCCCGCAAAGGGAGGTGAGCGCCCCGGGGGGACCCCAAAACCGCAGAGAGCTCCTCAAACCCCCCCCAGTTCTTCCACAGGCCAGGATTTGTAATTGATTGATTGATCGATTGATTGGTTTTTCATTGATTTTTTTTCCCCCCTGTTTTGCTGCAGCTGCTTCCTGATCAACACGGCCGACCGGATCATCCGCGTGTACGACGGGCGGGAGATCCTCACCTGCGGCCGCGACGGCGAGCCCGAGCCCATGCAGAAACTGCAGGACCTGGTCAACAGGTGGGGACAGCCTGGGGACAGCCTGGGGACACGGCTGGGGACAAGGCAGGCCCTGGGGACAGGGCAGGACCTGGTCAGCAGGTGGGAACAGCCTGGGGACGGCCTGGGGGCACGGCTGGGGACAGGGCTGGGGACAGGAGACGGGTGGGGACAGCCTGGGGACAGCCTGGGGACAGCCTGGGGACACGGCTGGGGACAGGAGCTTAAATATAAAAGCACCGTAGAATCTGACAACCACAAAAGCTAAAGCTGAGCCATCCCTCCCCTGTCTCCCTGGCTGCAGGACCCCCTGGAAGAAGTGCTGCTTCTTGGGGGACGGCGAGTACATCGTGGCGGGCTCGGCGCGGCAGCACGCGCTCTACATCTGGGAGAAGAGCATCGGCAACCTGGTGAAGATCCTGCACGGCACCCGCGGCGAGCTGCTCCTGGACGTGGCAGTGAGGAGCCCCCCAGCCCCTGGGCTTCCTTGGCATTTGGGAATTCAGCTGTGCAATTCCTAACGTTTGCTAATTAAGGGGTTGTCTGGTTTTGTCTCCTCGTTCATCGCAGTGGCACCCGGTGCGGCCCATCATCGCCTCCATCTCCAGCGGGGTGGTTTCCATATGGGCTCAGAACCAAGTGGTGAGTCAGGGTTTGGGGTCATTCCCTTGGGAACAGGCTCTGGAACAGGCTGGTTCCATCCCTGGAAGTGTCCCAGGCCGGGTTGGAGCAACCTGGGATAGGGAGAGGTGTGGAGCTGGCGATCCCTTCCAACCCAAACCAGTCCAGGATTTCACCCAAACCCCAGTCCAGGATTTCTTGGGCTCAGAACCAAGTGGTGAGCCAGGGTTTGGGGTCATTCCCTTGGGAACAGGCTCTGGAACAGGCTGGTTCCATCCCTGGAAGTGTCCCAGGCCGGGTTGGGGTAATCTGGGATAGGGAGAGGTGTGGAGCTGGTGATCCCTTCCAACCCAAACCAGTCCAGGATTTCACCCAAACCAGTCCAGGATTTCTTGGGCTCAGAACCAAGTGGTGAGCCAGGGTTTGGGGTCATTCCCTTGGGAATAGGGTCTGGAACAGGCTTGTAAAACCAGTCCAGGATTTCACCCAAACCCCAGTCCAGGATTTCTTGGGCTCAGAACCAGGTAGTGAGCCAGGGTTTGGGGTCATTCCCTTGGGAATAGGGTCTGGAACAGGCTTGTCCAGGGACATTTTGGCTGTTCCATCCCTGGAAGTGTCCCAGGCCGGGTTGGGGTAATCTAGGATGGGGAGAAGTGTGGAGCTGCTGATCCCTTCCAACCCAAACCAGTCCGGGATTTCATGGGCTGGTCTGGGTGGGATATTTGGAATAAATCCTTCCCTGGGAGGGGCTGGGATGGAATTCCCAGAGGAGCTGTGGCTGCTCCATCGCTGGGAGTGTCCCAGGTCAGGTTGGACAGTGGATCAAGTGGAAAAAAAATGTGTAAAAAGGGTAAAAAGGCAGCCTGGGATGGGGGGAGGTGTCCCCGCCCATGGCACTGGGTGATCCCTTCCAACCTCACCCATTCCAGGATTCCATAAAAAATCCCAATTTCAGGACTCCTGACTCATTCCCAGCCTGCAAATTCCCACAGGATCTGTGGCTGCCCCACCTCTAGAAGTGCCCTAGGCCAGGTTGGAGAGTGGATAAAAAGGATAAAAGGGATAAAAAGGATAAAATAGATAAAAAGGATAAAATGGATAAAAAGGATAAAATTGATGCAATGGCAGCATGGGATGGTGGGAGGTGTCCCTGCCCATGGCACTGGATGATCCTTCCCATCCCAACCCATTCCAGCATTCCCTGGGCTGCTTTGGGTGGGGTTGGGTTATGGATAAAATGGATAAAATGATGAAAATGTTTGAAAAGGATAAAAAGGTTAAAAGGTTTAGTGGATAAAAAGATTAAAATGATAAAATGGTTTGTAAAAGAGCAGCCTGGGATAGTGCAAGGTGTCCCTGCCCATGGAATGGGATGAGATTTAAGCTCCCTTTCCACCCAATCCCATCTGGAATTCCATAATTCAATTTTTTTGTGTTGAAATCCTTGATGAGGTCCCATTCCAACTCATTTTTGTGCTTTCCTCCTTCATTTTGAGTCATGATTTATGGCTCAAAACTCCAGCTCAGCTGTGGATTCATCCTTAAGCTCCATCCCAGGGACATTTTCCATGGAATTGTCCCCTCCTTTAATTCAGGAGTGATCCAGGTGGATGGGAATTCCTTGATTTTTTAATGCTTTTATGGGAATTTCCTCAATTTTTGCTGCTTTTATGGGATTTTCCTCAATTTTTTGCTGCTTTTATGGGATTTTCCTTGATTTTTTTTTTAATGCTTTTATTGAATTTCAACGAGATTGCAGATCCACAAAACAATTCCCCAATTCCAGCCATTCCCACCTCTTCCCCTTGCCACATCCATCTTTTAAACCCCTCCAGGATATTTAATTCCTCGAAATTCCAGGAATCCAAGGAATCCAGTGCTGTTTATTTATATTAAAACTGCTTTTTTAATGATTTTTTTCAGGAAAACTGGAGCGCTTTTGCCCCTGATTTCAAGGAGTTGGATGAAAATGTGGAATACGAGGAGAGGGAATCAGAATTTGACATCGAGGATGAGGATAAGAGCGAGCCAGAGCAGACAGGTGCTGCCCAAAAAATTCCCCAAAAATTCTCCAAAAATTCCCAAAAAATTATTTTGGATTCCCAAACCTCCCTGGCCACGTGGTGGTGCCCAAAATCCAGAAGAAAAAAAACCCCAAAAATCCTGGAATGTGAAAAATGATGGGAATGAGAATTATTCCTCGTTAATGCTTCCTATTAAAGCACTCCCCATAATTTAATTAATTGGATTTTAGCAGTGTTTTAATATTAATTATTTTAGGGTTGTTTTCTGTTTTAAGGGGAAATATTTTAGATTTATTTTGTGCTGTAATAAAATGTTTTAGGTTTGTTTTGTGCTTTAATAAGAATTGTTTTAGGCTATTGTGTTTTAAAATATTTTAGATTTTTTTTTTGTGCTTTAATAAGAAATATTTTCAATTTATTTTCTGCTTTAATAGGAAATATTTTAGGGTTTTTTGTGCTTTAATATGAGTTACTTTAGGTCTGTTTTGTGTTTTATTAAGAATATTTTAGATTTGTTTTTTGCTTTAATGGGAGGTATTTAAGTTTGCTTTTATTTCTGCTTAATATGAATTTTTTATATTTATTTATGCTTTAATATGAATTATTTTCCTTTTTTTTGCTTTTATAGGAAATATTTTAGAATTGTTTTATGCTTTAATACTAATTATTTTTAAGGGTTTTTTTTACTGTTACAGGAAATATTTTAGATTTGTTTTTTGCTTGAATGGAAACTATTTAAGTTTGTGCTTTAATATGAATTATTTTGGGCTTGTTTTGTGCTATAACAAGAAATATTTTAGATTTCTTTTTGCTTTAATAGGAAATATTTAAATTTGTTTTGTGCCTTAATATGAATTATTTTAGGCTTGTTTTGTGCTATAACAGGAAATATTTTAGATTTCTTTTTGCTTTAATAGGAAATATTTAAATTTGTTTTGTGCTTTAATATGAATTATTTTGGGCTCGTTTTGTGCTATATGTAAAAATATTTTAGATTTCTTTTTGTTTTAATAGGAAATATTTAAATTTGTTTTGTGCTTTAATATGAATTATTTTGGGCTCGTTTTGTGCTATAACAAAAAATATTTTAGATTTCTTTTTGTTTTAATAGGAAATATTTAAATTTGTTTTGTGCTTTAATATGAATTATTTTGGGCTCGTTTTGTGCCGTAGCAGGAAATATTTTGGTGGTGTTTTTTAGGGTTTTTCCTGCAGGGACAGGAAATTCTGCAGGCTGTTTTTTGCAGCACTCCGGGTGTTTTTCCCACCTCTAATTCCCGTTTTTCCCGGCCCAGGCGCGGACGCTGCGGAGGATGAGGAGGTGGACGTGACCAGCGTGGATCCCATCGCTGCCTTCTGCAGCAGGTGCTGGGCCCTGCAGGCACACCCCAAAGCTCGTTAAGGGGCACTAATTAACCTCCCAGAGCACAGGACGTGCCCCACAGCATTCCCTTTAAACATTCCCTTCATCGTCCACAGCCTTCCTGTTGTAAACCCCGACATTCCCTTTAAAAAGCACAACGTTCCCGTTCCAAAACCCAAAATTCCCATCCCAAAACCCAGAATTCCTCTCCCAAGCCCCAAAATTCCTCTCCCAAACCCCAAAATTCCCATTCCAAACACCACCACCCCCAGCCCAAACCCCAACCCCAGAATTCCCGTTCCAAACCCCACAATTCCCATCCCAAACCTCAAAATTCCTGTTCCAAACCCTCCCATCCCTGTTCCAAACCCCAAAATTCCCATCCCAACTCCCAAAATTCCCATCCCAAACCCCCCTATCCCCGTTCCAAACCCCAAAATTCCTGTTCCAAACCCCCCTATCCCCGTTCCAAACCCCAAAATTCCTGTTCCAAACCCTCCCATCCCTGTTCCAAACCCCAAAATTCCCATCCCAACCCCCAAAATTCCCAACCCAACCCCCAAAATTCCCATCCCAAACCCCCATCCCTGTTCCAAACCCCAAAATTCCCATCCCAAACCCCAAAATTCCCTGTTCCAAACCCCAAAATTCCTGTCTAAACCCCAAAATTCCCATCCCAACCCCCAAAACTCCCCATCCCAACCCCAAAATTCCCATCCCAACTCCTAAAATTCCCATCCCAAACCCTCCCATCCCTGTTCCAACCCCCAAAATCCCCATCCCAACCCCCAAAATCCCCATCCCAACCCCCAAAATTCCCATCCCAAACCCCCATGCCCATTCCAACCCCCAAAATTCCCATCCAAACCCCAAAATTCCCATCCGAATCCCCAAAATTCCTGTTCCAAACCCCAAAATCCCCATCCCAACCCCCAAAATTCCCATCCCAAACCCCCATGCCCATTCCAACCCCCGCCATGCCCACCCCAAGCCCGTTGCTGTGCCCGCCCCGCAGCGACGAGGAGCTGGAGGACGCGCGGGCGCTGCTGTACCTGCCCATCGCCCCCGAGGTGGAGGACCCCGAGGAGAACCCCTACGGGCCGCCCCCCGACGCCGTGCCCGGCGCGCTGCCCGACGACGGCCTGGGCCCCGACAAGAAACGGCCCGGCTCCTCGGACGGGCCCCAGAACCCCAAGAAAAAACCCAAAACCACCAACATCGAGCTCCAGGGAGTCCCCAATGACGGTGGGTGGGAGAGCCGGGGGGTTCGGGGGGTTGGGATCTGATCCAGGGAACTGATCCCAAGGGGTTTGGGACATTTGGCAGGATCTGATCCTGAGGATTTTGGGGCGTTGGGAGGGATCTGATCCAGCATTTCAGGGTTTTAGGGCATTGGGAGGGAACTGATCCCAAGATTTCAGGGTTTCCACTCACCCCAAACCCCCAATCCCCCCCAAAATTCCCCCCTGCAGAGGTGCACCCGCTGCTGGGCGTGAAGGGCGACGGTAAATCCAAGAAGAAGCAAGCGGGCAGGCCCAAAGGATCAAAAGGTAAAGACAAAGATTCTCCATTTAAACCGAAACTCTACAAAGGGGACAGAGGTTCTTTACCTCTGGAAGGAGCAGCCAAGGGTAAAGTGCAGGCGGAGCTGGGCCAGCCCCTGACAGGTAAGGACCAGTGTCACCTCCCTGGTGGCCTTGCTTTGTCACCCCCGATCCTTAGAGGTCTCTGTAGCATCCCAAAAATCCTCCCTCCCCGCTCAGCTGCAGCCAAGGAGAGGCAAAACTGGATTTTTTGGCAGTGTTGGAGTGGGGAAATTGGAATAAAATCGAGTTCTGCGCATGGGAAAATGGGGGGGGGGTGATTTTTGTGGAGGGGTTTGTGGTGTTGAGGTGGTCCTCAATTGAAATTATTTTAATTGGTTTGATTGTTTCCCTCAGCTCTGCAGAAATAAGGAAATTTTTTGGTTGATTTTGGGGGAATGATGAAGGATTCTGCAGTGTTGTGGTGCTGAGCTGTTCCTAAATTAATTTTTTATAATTGCTTTAATTCATTCCCTCAGCTCGTGCAGAAATAAGGAAATATTTTGGTTGATTTTGGGGGAATGATGAAGGATTCTGCAGTTTTGTGGATCCTCAGAGCCGGTCCTAAATTCAAATTATTTTAATTTATTTAATTCCTTGAATTCCTTCCCTCAGCTCCTGCAGAAATCAGGAAATATTTTTGGGGAAAAAATGAAGGATTCTGCAGTTTTGTGGTGTTGAGCTGGTCCTAAATTCAAATTATTTTAATTTATTCCTTGAATTCCTTCCCTCAGCTCCTGCAGAAATCAGGAAATATTTTTGGGGAAAAAATGAAGGATTCTGCAGTTTTGTGGTGTTGAGCTGGGGGGGAATTCAAATTTTTTAAATTGGTTTAATTGCTTTAGTACCTTCCCTCAGCTCCTCCAGAAATCAGGAAGTATTTTGGTTGATTTTGGGGGAATAATGAAGGATTCTGCAGTTTTGTAGATGTTTGGAGCTGGTCCTAATTTATTTGATTTATTTAATGATTTCCCTCAGTTCTGCAGAAATCAGGAAATATTTTGGGGGAAAAATGAAAGATTCCACACTTTTGTGGCGCTGAGATGTTTTAAATTCAAATTATTTTAAGTTCTTTAATTCCTTTTAATTCCTTCCCTCAGCTCCTGCAGAAATCAGGAAATATTTTGGGGGAAAAATGAAAGATTCCACACTTTTGTGGCGCTGAGATGTTTTAAATTCAAATTATTTTAAGTTCTTTAATTCCTTTTAATTCGGTCCTAATTTATTTGATTTATTTAATTATTTCCCTCAGTTCTGCAGAAATCAGGAAATATTTTTGGGGAAAAATGAAGGATTCCACACTTTTGTGGTGCTGAGATGTTCTTAAATTCAAATTATTTTTAAGTTCTTTAATTCCTTTTAATTCCTTCCCTCAGCTCCTGCAGAAATTGTAAAATATCCAGGTTTGGAGTTGATTTTTGAGAGAAAATGGGAATAATGAAGGATTCCCCAATTTTGTGGATGCTCAAAGCTGTTCCTAAATCAAAATTCATTTAATTCCTTCAATTCCTTCCCTCAGCTCCTGCAGAAATGATGAAATATCTGGATTTTGGTTGATTTTGGGGGGAAAAAGGAGCATCAAAAATGATTTGTTGACAAAAAAAACCCTGGAATAAAATCCAGGAGCTGCATTTCCTATTCCCAGCTGTGCTGCAGCCCTTGAATTCCAGTTTAATCCCAGTTTAATCCCAGTTTAATTCCAGTTTAAACTCCAGTGGCTGCACAGCAGGAGAAATTTGAGTTTTTTCTCCTTCACAATTGCTGCAAATAGGGAAAAATTCAGATTTCCCCCTTTTTTTTTGCCATATTTTGCTGCTGCCAGAGCAGGACACCTCTGAGACCCAGCCTGAGTCTCAAAACATTTCCCATTCTCCAATTTCCTCCTTTTTTTTTGGGAAATTTCCTCCTTTATTTTTTGGGAAAAGCTCCTCCAGGCCCAGCACAGAGAGCACAATTTTGGCTGCAGTGATGATTTTTTAACAAAGATTTTAACCCAGAACTCAACCTTGGGATAAATCCAGCTCCAAAGATGGATTTGATGCATCAAATTCTGCATTTCCTTGATTCCAGCAGCTGCTGCTGTGGATTTTAGGAATTTAGGAATTGTTTTAATTCCTTTAATTCCTTTAATTTATTCCCTTTTTGCCTCCCCTTCCTGCTCAGCTCCTTGGTGTTGCTTGTCCTGATCCTTGTTTTTTTCCAGGAACGGGAATTTTTGATGGGAAAACCTTGGGAATGTTCTCTGGGAATGTTTCCACCTGGAAGAATCCAGGATTGGAGCAGCCAGGAGCATCCTGGGGTTGGGTTTGGGTGGGATTTGCCTCTTGGGAGGGGAATTTTGGGGGATTTTCCAAGATTTTGGGCTGCTTTCAAGGATGGCGCCTGGATCCTCACAGGGCTGGCTTGGAGATGATTAATTTCATGTTAATTATTGCTTTCGTCGCTGCTAATTAATACAATTAACCACAGAAATGAGAAAGAATCATGGCCTGGAAGGTGAAAATTGGGATTTCCAAGGAGAATTCCAATCCTTGGTTTCCAAACAGGGCTGGATCCTTGGATTTCCCATTTTGGAGGGGCTGCTCTCAGAAAAACATTTCAATTTTTAATCAACACTTAATTTTTAATTACCATTTAATTTTTAATGAACATTTCCTTACTGGGGAGTGCCAACTGTAACTTGTACTCGGCTGCTGTCCCGAATTCCTGGTTTTCTTTGGAGTCAATTCCTCACTGGGAAATCCCATTCCCAATCCTTCTGGAATGTTCCAGATCCAGCAGCAGAGCAGCCAAACTCCTCTCCTGCTTTTTCTGCTTTTCCCCCTCCTTTTCCAGCCCTGTTTGGAAGGATTTTGGTGCAGATTTGCTGTTGCTGTAGGAAACTCTGGGATTTTACTTCCCTGCAGGAAATTCTGGGATTTATTTCCCTGCTTTTAGGTTGGGATGAGATTCCCGAGCCAATTCCTGGGAATTTGTTTTCATCAAAAACAGGCTTAGACCCAAATCCCACTGGGTTTTCCTATCAGCTGGAGCTCCCTAAAATCTGCTTGTAGGCTTTGCTGCCTGTGGTACCTTGGGATGAAGGGAAATAGGAAAAAATTCCTGCCTGGAATGGTGAGGAGCTCCCAGAGGAATCCCTGGAAATGTCCAAGGATTGAGGATTTTGGAGCATCCTGGGGTGGTGCCCATGGAATGGGATGGGATTTAAGGTCCTTTCCCACCCAAACCATGACATTCCATGAAAATCCACATTTTCCTGGAATTCCTGAGCTGGGAGGATCCAGCAGATTCCCAGTGCTGGAATCTCTGCATTGGGGGAGGAAAGAATCCATCCCTTGGCTCCTCCCAAACCCCCAGAATTCCGTGGAATTCCCTCTTCCCTTTGTTCTCTTTGTGCCTTGTACCCAAAATTCCCAACATTTTGGGCTGCCAGCTTTTCCTCAAGGTTCCAGCACATTCCAGACTCCCTGGAATTCCCATGGAATTTGCATCCAGGCTCCTTTTCCCACCCTGGCTGCAGGAAGTGGGAATTCCACGAATTCTGCTTCCTGCAGGAACCAACCTGAGGCTGAAGCAGCTGCT
Source organism: Onychostruthus taczanowskii (assembly GCF_017590055.1). Lineage (NCBI taxonomy): Eukaryota > Metazoa > Chordata > Aves > Passeriformes > Passeridae > Onychostruthus > Onychostruthus taczanowskii. Next base: position 576,298 of record NW_024505229.1, on the reverse strand, counting down.
CAGGGAGAGTTTTCCTGGGAAATCTTTGGGATTTCCACGTGGGAGCTGCATGGCTGGGGCTGGCATTCATTCTCTTCATTAATTAATTCTCTCCATTAATTCTCTTCATTAATTTTCTGCTGGCAGAAAATGTTAAAATCAGATTTTTTTGTGTGTGTTAAACTCAGCTTTCAGCCTAAAAACAAGAGCAACTTCATCCTTTTAGAATAAAATCCTCTGCTCTGGCTTCCCCCACACTTAGGTGGGGCTTTATTTCCTTGGTTTTCCTTAGAAATTTTGGGAATTACAAATTATTTGACACCAGCTAAGTTTGGGAATAAAGACTTTCCAAGCCGTGCAGTGCTCCCAGAATCTCAGATAAATCCCAGAGCTGTGGCCAAGCAGCCTCTGGGTGCTGAAATTTCGGTTTTTAGCTACAAAATCCTCTCCAAAATGCCTACAAAATGCCCTCTCCCATTTTTTCCCCTACATTTCCCATTTTTTTCCCTGCATTTCCCATTTTCCCCCCTACATTTCCCATTTTCCCCCCTACATTTCCCATTTTCCCTCTGCATTTCCCATTTTTTTTCCACATCTCCCATTTTTCCCTGCATTTCCCATTTCTTTCCTGCATTTCCCATTTTTTCTACATCTCACATTTTCCCTGCATTTCCCATTTTACCCCTACATTCCCCGTTTTTTCCCTGCATTTCCCATTTTCCCCCCACATCTCCTATTTTCCCTCCACATTTCCCATTTTCCCCCCACATTTCCCATTTTTCCCCACATCTCCCATTTTCCCCCTGCATTTCCCATTTTCCCCCTGCATTTCCCATTTCCCCCCCCCCATTTCCCATTTCCCCCCCCACATTTCCCATTTTTTCCCCACATTTCCCATTTTTCCCCCACATTTCCCATTTTTCCCCCACTTTTCCCCCCTCATTTCCCATTTTTCCCCCCACACTTCCCATTTTTCCCCCCACACTTCCCATTTTTCCCCACATTTCCCATTTCCCCCTGCATTTCCCACTCCCCCTGCTCCACCTGGGGCTCTCTGCTTTCCGGGAGCCTCTGGATGGGGCTGTACACTCATTTTTCCATCTCTGCTCTCTTTAGCAGGTGGTGCAATCTCAGAGTTGCTATGAAGAATTCCCTTCCCTCCCTGTCTCCTTTCCTCTCTTGGCTCCCCAGTGTGGAAAACGCTGGAATTCCCAGGCAGGACTGGCACAGACTGAATTCCATGGATTCAGGGAGTGATTTGGGGCAGGAATGACTGGAAAAGGGAGCAGCTCCATCCTCCTGCTGCCTCTGCACGGATCAGGCTGGCACCGAGCTCCAGCCGGGATTTTTGGGGACAAATCCCTGTCCCAAAGTGACCTGAACCCCTTCCCTGCCACTCCAGAGTCTTTCATCTCCCAAAATCTCTCGGCATTCCCGGATGGAAGAGCGGCCCAAAGTGTGAGTTGGGATTCCTCACTGTCTCCTGCCAAGTCCCCCTTTTCCAGCTGGGAATTCCCATCTCGCTGAGCCCGGCTTTTCCCAGGGCAGAGCTGCCGATCCCAGCCCAGATTTTCAGGAATTTCCAGTGGGATTTGAGGAGCTGAGGCCCCTCTGGAATCTGCCTTGGTTTTGTGTTTGTTTTTCCCACTCTGCCCGTGGCAGAAGGAGCAGCTTTAGATAAAAAAAGTCATTTTCCAATGGTTTTTTTTCCCCCCAAAGCTCTGCTGGAATTCCCTCCTGTCCTTTCCAGTGGTTTTGTTCCTTCTCTTCCCTGGGAAATTCTCCTCCAGGAATCTCCAGGCTCCTCCTGGATAAATGAAAACCAATTTTTTTGTCGGAACTGAAGCAGAGCTTCTCCAAAGGGTTTCTGTTTTTCCCACTCCTGGGTTAAAAACAGAAGCTGGCAGCTCATTCCCAACTTTTATTCCTTCAGGATTTCCTGTAGGAATGGGAATGGCACTTCCCCTGTCCAGCACTCACAGCCTGGCACCTCTTATCCCACACCAACATCCTGATCAGAGGAAATTTCATTCCTAAATCCCTTTTTTTCCCCCAGACTTTGGAGTTTCATTGCTCTCATTTTGGAATTATTGGGATTATCAGGAGCTTTTTAAATTTCCTGGCTGTCCTGCAGGCATTAAAAGCAGGAAGGGAGTTGGAAAATGACAAATTTGCAGCCAGAACTGTGCAGGTATCAAAATGAGGAGAGAGAAAACATTTGGAAATCAGAGGTTTTGAAATTTTTCAAAACTTGATGTTTTCATTCCCAGCTTTGCGGACATTTGGGTTCATTTGGGGAAATTTATAACCACGAGTGTAAAATTCCTTTTTTTTTGGTTCTTTTTGCTTGTGGGGTGACTCTGCCTTGCCAAACCCACCCTGGGTGCTGGGCCCGACCCCCCAAATTTAAAATGCCCAGGCCAAGGTTCTCCAGGTTGGCTGAAAGCATTGAATCCACCCCAAACTCAGCTTCCCCTCTGTACAGTGTAAATGCCTTTGTTTATTCCCATCCCTCTGTTATTTCCTGATTATTCCCATCCTTATTTCCTGCTCTGTTCCCATCTTTATTTTATTTCCATCCTTATTTTATTTCCTGCTTTATTCCCATCTTTATTTCCTGGTCTGTTCCCATCTTTATTTTATTTCCATCCTTGTTTTCTGTCCTGGTTATTCCCATCTTTATTTTATTTCCTGCTTTATTCCCACCCTTTTTTTATTGCCTGCTTTGTTCTCATTTCCTGGCTATTCCCATCCTTATTTTATTTTATTTTATTTCCTGCCTTATTCCCATCTTTATTTTATTTTATTTCCTGGTTATTCCCCTCCTTATTTTATTTTATTTTATTTCCTGCTTTGTTCCCATCCTTATTTTCTTTCCTGCTTTATTCCCATCCTTATTTTATTTCCTGGTTATTCCCATCCTTATTTTATTTCCTGATTTATTCCCACCCTTATTTTATTCCCTGGTTTTGTACAATATTGGAGCAGCTCCTGCAGCGGTGGTGGTTCTGTGTTTGTAAATAAAGAGGTACCTTCCATTTCCTAAAATCCACGGGTAAATCTTGGCTTTTCCATGGAAAAGTTGGGGGTTTCTGTCGTGCTGGAATTCGGGAATCTTTCAAACACGCCGTGTTTGGGGTTTTTAGGGTATTTTTTGTTGGTTTTAATGAAGGGAGAGGAGTAAAGCTGGAGTAAAACCAAACCCTGAGTGCTCAGGGAATGGAATTCCCAGAGAATCTGTGATATTCCCAGGCCAGGCTGGACGGGCTTTGGAGCATCTGGGATGGTGGAACGGGTGGGATTTGAGGTCCCTTCCCACCCAGAGCAGTCTGGAATTCCAGATCCCTGAGTGCACTCGGAGCTGGGAGGGGAGGGCAGCTCCAGGGGGGATTGGGGGTGGAAAATCCTCCTGGAGCTTTGGGAATTGCTCAGTTCGATTTAAGGAGTGTGAGGAACAGAAGTTCATCTGAATTTGGGTTTGCAGAGGAACTCGACAAACCCAAATCCCTGTGGGAATCCAGGGATGCCCATCAGGAGACTCTGATTATGGGATGCCTTTTCCGTAAAACTGTGGTCAGAAGCTATGGAGAACATGATTCCATAGAACTGTGGAGGGTTCCTCCATCAAAAAAACCTGGATTTTCCAGGGAAGAACGCTTCAGCAGTGCATTATTTTTTTGGGATGCTTGAGCACTGCATGGATCCTACCAGAAACTCTCTGAGCGTTTTCCGGGGATGGCAGTGGGGAACGATTCCTGTGGATCCATCGGTGGCTGGGGTTGGATCCCTCGGGAATGAGGGCTCTGAGAGCTCTCCCAGCTCCTGTGGCTCCTTCCAAGGCTGGGAATTTCATCCAGAGCCTCACCCGGAGCTTCTGGAGCCCTCCGCTCCCAGGATTTGCTGGACCTTCCCTGAGGGTTCTTCCTTGGAATGTTTGGGGCTGTTGTGCCCTGGCTGTGACGTCAGAGCTGCTCCCATGGGAACAGCTCCAGGGCCTGGTGTGGACACAGATTGACCAGAGCCAAAGTGGCTCAGACCACCCTGGATTCGCATGGATCAGCCCAAATAGAGGTTGGAATGTTGGGGTTGGATTTGGGGTGTGCTCCAAACTGGGATGTGTTTGTGTAAGTCAGGATTGGACAGGGCCTCCATGAGGAACTGGGATTTTGGGATTTCCTCACACTCCACAGCGTTGTTTGGGAGATTCCAGCAGTAATTCCTGCTGGAAATTGGGAGTTTGGTGGGAAAATGAAAGTGGAGCCGCTCCTTTTCCGGTGGAAATCCGTCCAAAATAAAACCCATCAAAAATAATGATGGAAGTCTTACAGAGGGGAGAGAATTTCACTGAAATTGCCAAACACAACCAAAACTGATGGAATTTGGGCAGAGATGGATTGGATCCAATGGATCAGAATATCCTCCTGTCCTGTTCAAAGAACATTCCCGATGGAATTCCTGGAATTCCCGCTCTGCTGGATCCAGTAATGCCTTGCTGTGTCTTTTTTTAGTTGTGCCTCCAGCTCCACATCGGGAGGATTTTCCCAGGTGGAAGGATTAGATCTGGTGGGATGTCAGAGACATCCCGAAGAACCTGGGACATTCATGGAATGATTCCGGGGGGTTCGGAGTGCTGAACCCAGACACAGAAGCGCCTGGAAGATGGAGCAGAGCCCCATCGTGGTGATCCTGCTGTGTGCCCTCTGCATTCCAGCAACGCTTCCCTTGGGATCGGGAATGGAGCTTCCCTCGGGAGCAGGATTGGAGCTTCCCTTGGGATTGGGCTCGGAGCTTCCCTCGGGAGCAGGACCGGAGCTTCCCTTGGAACCAGGCTCGGAGCTTCCCTTGGGACCGGGATTGAAGCTTCCCTTGGAACCGGGCTCAGAACTTTCCTCGGAACCGGGATTGGGATCGGGGCTTTCCTTGGACCCAGGATTGGAGCTTCCCTCGGGAGCAGGACCGGAGCTTCCCTTGGAACCAGGCTCGGAGCTTCCCTTGGGACCGGGATTGAAGCTTCCCTTGGAACCGGGCTCAGAACTTTCCTCGGAACCGGGATTGGGATCGGGGCTTTCCTTGGACCCAAGATTGGAGCTTCCCTCGGAAGCGAGATGGGGATCAGAGCTTCCCTCGGGATCAGAGCTTCCCTCGGGATCAGAGCTTCCCTTGGGATCAGAGTTTCCCTCAGGATCGGAGTTTCCCTCGGGATCGGAGCTTCCCTCAGAAGCGCGATCAGAGCTGCCCTCAGAACCGGGATCTGAGCTTCCCTCGGAAGCGGAATCAGATCCCGAGCTTCCCTCAGAACTGGGACCAGGCTTGGACCTTCCCCCGGGAGCGGAGTCCATCCCGCTGGGGCTGAAGCCCATGGTGGCGGTGAACTCCACGCCCTGCAGCGTCACCTGCGGGCTGGGCGTCAAGCAGGAGCAGCTGTGCGAGGTCAGCCCGGCCGGGCAGCGCCGCAACTGCTCCCTGGTGCGCTCGCGCTGCCTCACCGACTGGATCTGCGGCCTCCGGCACTTCAGCGTTCCCGAGGGAAAACCCTTCAAGCTCGTCTGCCTCTCCCCGGACGCCGCCAGCCTGGAGGGACCAAATTTCGGCTACACCTGGAGGTTCGCCCGGGGGCTCATCACCACCAACGACCTCCTGTTCCACCCTTTCCGCAATCCCAGCCCTTCCCTGAGCTTCTCGCCGGCGCTGGAGTCGCATTCCGGGACGTACCGCTGCGACGTGCAGGTGCTGAGCTCCTTCCAGCTCGTCAAGAGGATCTACTTCGGCCTCAGGGTGATCCCCAAGGATCTGGTGGATCTGGACTTCGAGAAATCCCTGACCTGGGAGCAGCAGCTGGTGGCCAACGGGGAGGAACCACCGGGAAACGTCACGGGTGCCCCGGAGCAGCGGGAGAGCTTTTGGAAGAAGCAGTGGTTTTACGAGGCCGTGCTGGGAATTGGGAGTGGGGTGATCATGGGGATCCTGTTCAGCCTCGGGCTCTGCTGCCTGGGCAGGATTTGCAGGAAAAGAGCAGCGCGAGAAATGAACAAAGACTGACGCAATTCCCTGCCTTTGGCTCTTTGTTAGGATCAGGAATTCAGGGTGGGAGTCTTGGGATCGCCCATTGTTGGATTTAGTGATCCTCCCCTTCCAACTCAGGACGTCCCATGGATCCCATAACTATTTCATGGGATATTTAGAATTTATTTGCAACAGACACAGCTTATTATTGAATTTTTTTGGCTGCTTTGGAGCCCGGATTAAGAATTCAGGAATTCATAATGGGATTCTTTGGGTCGTCCACAGTTGGATTTTGGTGATCCTCCCCTTCCAACTCCGGACATTCAATGGATCCCATAACTATTACATGGGATATTTAGGATTTATTTGCAAAAGACACAGTTTATAAATTAATATTTTAGGCCACTTTGGAGCCTGGATTAGGAATTCAGGATGGGAATCTTGGGGTCGTCCACAGTTTTTCCTTTTACCATGACAATACAAAAATGCTTTGATATCAAAAAAACATGGGTATGGAGGGAAATAATTTTATTTATTTGAATGAAAACCAAACAGGCACTTCCCAGAGCTGATTCCCAGAGGGTTTTTTTCACCTCCTGAACACGGAAAATTCGGGAATGACCCATCACAGCGGGCTGGGAGTTAATGGTCCAGAGCTGCCCCATCTGCAGGAGCCTCTCTGCTCTTTGTCATGGAAATTTCAGTGTCTTGGGCCCAGCTGGGATTCCCAAATCCAGCAGGATGAAAGCTCCAGCTCCGCTGGGGAAGTCAGAGCGGGAGCCAAAAATCTCCTTCATCTTTGGATTGCGGGGTTTTGTAATTTCTGAGAGGAGCCAGATGCTCAGAGCAGGGAAAATGAATCCATAATTGGAGTTTTTATTTGGAGACCGAGGGCTGGGATGGCCACTGGGGTCCAGCTGTCACAAAGGGCTTTTAATGGGATTTTTTTCAGGGGGTGCTCTTTGATTTTTGAAGGGATATTAAGGATTGGGGGATGTTAATCATAAAAGGGGAAGGAAGGGAGAAGGCAGGAAAAGGGAGTAGAGAGTTCAGTGCAAGTAGGGAAGTAAAAACTCTCGGAAGAGCATCCCCATCCTTCTTTTTTCCCTCTCCCCCTGCAAAATCATCTTTTCTTAATCACTGCCCATGAATTCACACCATAAAGGACAGAAATTTAGGAAAAAATGTCTCTGCTCTGAACTCCGGGACCTTAGGGATCACCAGAGGCTGGAGCTGGGCAGGGCTCCTTCCTTGTCTCCATCCCTCATCCTTCCTTCTCTCCTTCCTTCCCTCTCTCCATTCTTCATCCTTCCCTCTCTCCATTCTTCATCCTCCTTGTTCCATCCCTCATCCTTCCCTCTCTCCATCCCTCATCCTTTCCTCTCTCCATCCTTCATCCTTCCCTCTCTACATTCTTCATCCTTCCCTCTCTCCATTCTTCATCCTTCCCTCTCTCCATCTTTCCCTCTCTCCATCCTCCCTCCAAATCCCCTGAATTCCACTTCTCTCCCCGGCTCTGCACACCTTTAACCCCTGGGCTGTATTTTAGGAAGCTCTGAGAGGTTTTAAGGAGGATTCCAAGCCTTTTCCTGCCGTTGGTGGCTCTGGCTGGGTGTTAAATGTAGATTTTTGTCATTTCCCAAGGTCCAAATGTTGGATTTGCAGGTGCAGATCCTTCCCAACCCTGGATTAATGGAATGGCAGAAGGGACTGCCCAAAACAGAGCTTAACAAAGCCTGAGCTGCCCTGTCTGGAGAGGGATTTCCCTGCCACCACCTGGGCTAAAAAGGGCAAGGAATTGGCATTTAAAGGGAAAACTGCACACCAGGGCCCAGCCAGAAAATTCCAGGGTTGGGATTGCCCAGTCTGGCACGGTTTTCTCTGGGATTGAGAAATCACAGCCGGGGAAAATCCCGAAAACCCCCCTTGGGATGGAACCAGCAGCAACACCAACCAATTCTCGTTTACTTTGGTCAACTGCTTTACTGGGAGACAGAGATTTCAACAGGCAACATCGATTCCCAACCAGTCCTGTGGCTGCTCAGCTCAGCATTCCTGCTTTTCCCAGCCTCTGGAATGGAGGGGGCTCCTCAGTGTCCCAGAGCTTCCTTGGGATGTCCGGCAGCCGTCGGAGCTGGAATCCAGAGCTGCTTCCTGGCTGGGTCTCAGCCTTTGCAGTCCCAATCTGAGCCTGGAATTTTGGCTGGGTGAATTCTCAGTGCAGAAAGATGAATCCGAGTACAAATTTTCCTTGTTGTCCCAGTGGTGGCTTCCTGGAGTCTCCCATTCCTGTTTTAATTTTATCTTTTTTTTTTTTTAATTTCTTCTTTAAGCCCCTCTGAAACTGGATTTTTTGACACCTCCATTTTTTGGCAGAGCTGCCCAAATTGGGGATTCTGGGAAAAGATCCCCTTCTCCCAAAGAGGCAAACAGGGTGACAAATCCACCCCAAAAGCACATGGGATATGGGAAAACACGGAATTTGCACCTCACAGCTGAGACAAGCACCAGGCTGGGGCTGCAAGTGAACACCAGAGTAGTAAAAAAAGCTTTTCAGGCTGGGGCAGAGCTCCACCTTCCCGTGGGTTTGTTTCCTTGGGCTGGTTCCTGCAGGGTTTGGCTGTTTTTTGTGGGAGAAAGGATCAATCCCGTCCCACAAATGCTCCGAGCTGGCTGTGGTGGGATGGGTGTGGAACATGCTGGTCCCTGAACTCCTCAGTCCCCGTCCCCCCACGGAATTCACTGTACAGAGTTTAAAAAAAAGTCAAATTTAGCAGTCTGGTTATCTCATACATGGCTTCGATAAGGCAGAAAACCTATGGATACAGTGAGGGCGGGGGCAGCTGGCTGCAGAATTCCTGGAGTATTCTTCATTTTCTTCGTTTTCCTTAAAAAACATTTAATCGGTTAAAGACCCATGTCTTGTACGAAAGCTTTTGTTCCTCCAAACCAAAAAACAAAACAAACAAACAAAAAAAAGAGCTGTTTTTAACTCCTTCCTCCCTTCCAACCACGCGCTCCAATCCTCTCCCGGCGGTGCTGCCCCGAAGTGGGATTTGCGTTGTTCCCATGGGATCGGGAGGAGCCGCGGTCAGAGCTCCAGGGAGCTGATCAGGGCCACCATCAGCAGGGAGTGGGTGGCGATGGCCACCGCGTGTGGCGCTGGCCTCATCCCCGAGTCCTCCACCATCATGCTCGTCCCTGGAAAAACAGGGAATAGGGATGGGGATGTGGGGTGGCGCGGACACCACGGGGAATTGAGGGAGGTTTTGTGGGGGTTTTTGTGTGTTTGGCGCTGGTAAAATTCCTGGGAGTGCTGGGAATGGGAATTTGGGGGCGGGCACTGGGAATTGGTCCCTGGATTTAAGGAATTTGATGGAGCTGCGGCCCCACAGAGCTGGGGTTTCACTCATAGTGGAAAACTGAAATGGTTTTTGGCTCGTAACTCTTGGGAAGTTGGGTGTTGTGGGGTGCCAAGGCTGCAAATCCTAAAGCTGGGTCAGGCTGGACTGAGTTTGGGGAGAGGAGTGGGGAGAAGGAGAAGAGCCAGGAATTCCTATGAGTGAACAGCACAAGGGAACCAAAGGCTGATTCCAGGAAAAAACAATTCCAGAAAGGAGCAATTCCAGAAATGACCAATTCTGGAGTCTCAACCTAAAACACTGCAGATGTTCTCCCGTGGCCCTGGAAGGGAGAGTGGGATTTTAAAACACAATTTATTGGGATCGTGCAGTGGCCAGGATGGGAGGGGCGTGGCTGAGTCCTTCCTGCTGGGAAGGGAAGGACAGGAGGTGTCCTGGGAGCTCCGGGGCCTTGGAGAACCTTGGAAAGGGGAATTTGGGCATGGAGAGGGTGTGGTCAGGGAGCACAGGAAATGGGTGTGGCCAGAGGAGTGGGTGTGGTCAGGGAATCACATGGATGAGTGTGGTCAGTGCACATTGGTGGGTGTGGTCAGAGAAGTGGGTGTGGTCAGAGGAATGGGTGTGATCAGATGAGCACATGGATGGGTGTGGTCAGCACATATTGGTGGGTGTGGTCAGAGGAGTGGGTGTGGTCAGGGGAGTGGGTGTGGCTGGAGGGGCACATTGAAGGGTGTGGTCAGAGGAGTGGGTGTGGTCAGTGGGGTGGGTGTGGCCGGAGTGGCACATTGGAGGGTGTGGTCAGAGGAGTGGGTGTGGTCAGTGGGGTGGGCGTGGCTGGAGTGGCACATTGGAGGGTGTGGTCAGTTGAAGGGGTGTGGTCAGAGGGGTGGGCGTGGCTGGAGGAGCACAGGTACCGCTGTTCCGGAGGATGTGAACTTCTGCCGGGGTCCCGTCCCCGCCGGGCCCGGTCACCCGGATCTGGACGAAGGCGTGAGTGAAATCCTCAGGGATGGGGATGTCGATCTGGCTCTTGCTGGCCAGGTACAGGGTGGGGGCCGAGTGGGAATCCTGCCTGTAGAGCATCTGTGGGAGGAGGGAATGCTGAGCTCCCGTTCCCTGTGGTTTCCTTGGATCACCTCCAGGAGAAGCCCAGCCTCGCTGGCCGTACCTTGTACCCCGTCACCACCGACTCGTCTGCCTTGGCCACCACGGGGTCCCACTTGATGCTGACTGTGGAGCCGGAAAAAGTCCAGGAGATGTTCCCAGGTGGCCTTTTTGGTGCTGAGGGATGCAAAACCAGACAGGGATTGGGTAAATCAGGGAGGGAGGAGAAGGCTGTGCTGGTCCCAGCCATCCCCTGAGGTGTCACCACTGTGGGGCGTTCAGGGGGACACCAAACAAGAGCACCAAGATCAAAGTTTGGGTGATTTTGGCGGATCCTGTGGAAAGTGGAGGGGTCAGGGCTCACTCACGAGGTCTCGTGGTGGTGACGTTGGTGGCAGGGCTGGGGGGGCCGGTCCCTGCCCGGTTGTAGGCTCGCACTGACACGTGGTAGTCGGTGTTGGGGTTCAGGCCGGTGACATGAGCCGATGTCACCAGCCCCGCTGTCCTCACTCTGTCAGCCGCCTCCTCCTTGTCCCCGTCCTTCCAGTACCGGATCTGCGTGGAAAAGGACAGGATAAATCCCGAGTCAGCCCACCCTGAAGGGCCTTTGGGTGTTTGTTTCTGTGTATTTTGCTTTGTGTGTGACCAGGAATGAGGCCACAGCCTGCTGGGAAAGGCAGGCAGGAAAAATGGGATGATTCCCTTTAATCTCTCCTGAGCAAGCAATGCCAGCCCCATCAGAACCACGTGATGTGAGAATTATCCCCCACCTCTGGAATCAAAATGCTATTTCCTTTCACCTCACATAACCCAGGGGAATTTTCCTTGCTGGGCTCTCAGGGTCTCCCATTCCCATTGGAATCTCCTACCTCGTATCCCAGAAGCACTCCGGTCATTTCTCCCTGCTCCACGGGCTCCCAGGACACATCCATCTCCGAGGACAGGACAGACTTGGCAATGACCCTGTAAGGAGCCGCCTTGGGTTCTGAAAGACAGGAATAAAATCCTTTTCCTGACTTTGGGCCCGTCGGGAACAAAAGGTTTTCCCGCGGCATCGTTCCCTGGCAGACAGCTGGTGCTGTGTTACGGAGCAAGGAGAAGGGATTTAGGGACTTAGGGGGACAAGCAGGGCCACAGCTGTGAGCTCTGGGATCTGTGTCTCCCCAAGGCTGTGGGGCAGTCAGGGCTGGGCTTAGGGAATCCTCACTGAGGGTTTGGAGGAGTAGAGGAGCCAAAGGAACGTCCGAGCTCCCGGTCGGACACAGGTCTGGCTGAGGAAAGGCAGTGGGTTGGACAAAACAGGGAATTCTGAGTCTGCAGTCATGGAATGGTTTGGGTGGAAGGGACCTTAAGGTTCATCCAGTGCCACCCCTGCTATGGCAGGGACACCTTCCACTGTCCTAGGCTGCTCCAAGCCCCTTCCGACCTTGCCTTGGACACTCCCAGGGATCCAGGGGCAGCCACAGCTTCTCTGAGAATTCCATCCTAGCTCCCCACCCTCCCAGGGGACAATCCCTTCCCAAACTCCCATCTGTCCCTGCCCTCTGGCAGTGAGAAGCCATTCCCTGTGTCCTGTCCCTCCATCCCTTGTCCCAGATCCCTCTCCAGCTCTCCTGGAGCCCCCTCATGCCCTGGGAGAGGCTCTGAGCTATTCTTGGAGCCTTTTCCTCTGCAGGTGAACATTCCCAGCTCTCCTGCTGCTCTTTACCTTCCTCAGCCGAGTACACGATGGCCGTGAGGCTCTCGGGGCCCTCCCCTTTCCTGTTGTAGGCCTTGATCTTCACCTCGAAGGGGGTGTAGGGCGCGATGCTCTCGTTGCGGTACACGAACTGCAGCGACTCCGCGTGCGGCACCCGCGCCCTCAGCCAGGCCTGGCTGCCCTTCCTCCGGAAGGACACGATGTACCCAAAGCCATCCCCGTTCTGGTAGTCCCGCAGCGTCGGCTGGGAAGAGAGAGAGAGCCTTGTTTCTTCCAAACTGGGATTTGGCTCATCCAAACTGGGATGGTGGCGCTGATTTCCCAAAGGAAATGTGCGCTGTCCAAACCAGCCCTTGGCTCAAGCCCGTGTCCAGACTGGGATGGCAGCATTGATTTTCACCCTTTGGTGACTTCCCTGTTCCCAACTCACCGTCCAGGTGATGATGAGCTCGTTGGGAGCCCCTCCGCCGCCGCCAAGCCCAGATGGTGCCACCGTTGGTGCTGTGTGGTCCCCAAAAAAAAGCAGAGTTTGGGTTAAGGAGGTGGGAGCGATGGAAAGGAGCACAAACACAGCGTGACACTGATGGCACCAGATGGGACAGCTCCCAGGAAAGGACTGGGCTCTGTGGAATTCTAGCTTGTGCCTGACCAGATTATTTAGGGACAAGGATTTGGTGCCTGAGGGGACAAAGGTGGAGCTCAAAAGTGGGGATGTGGAGGGGAGTTTTCTTAGGAAGAGGCTGGTTTGCATTTGGTGGATTGGGTGCACTTCTCCTGCTGTTGTCCCATCATTTCTGTCCGAGCAGCTGGACGTGGAATGAACATTCCCAGCTGGATGTAGTGCTGGCAAGTGCAGCTCTAACCCTGCTCATCTTTGACAGAGAAATGGGCAATAAGGTGGAAAATCCTGTGGTGGCCTCAGCTCTGGGAGCTCTCCAGGAGATGATTCATCCCTTGGCACCATCCCGGGCAAGGACAGGGACGTGAACTTTGCTCCACACCCACCTGCTTCCTTGGTGCGGATTTTGCTGGAGGGCAGACTGGGCTCCCCAATTCCCAGGATGTTGCTGGCCAAGACCCGGAACTCATAATCCATCCACGGGATGAGGTTCACCACCTGCGCTGTCTCCGCGTTGCCCTCGATGTTTACGGGATCTGTAAAATCCAATAACACCAGAGAGGAAGGAATAGAGCGAGGAGCAGCAAGGAACCAGGACTGGCCGGTGGCCGGTGGCCTCGGTGTGTCACCGGTGCCACCGTGGGGACACTCACTGGTGCGCATCTGCTTCCATTGGCTGGACAGGAGGGTCCGGGCCTCGATGAGGTACCTGGCGATGGGGCTGTGGTTGTCGAAGCCACGGCTCCAGCTCAGCTGGACGCTGGTGTCACCGATGTCCCTCACCACCACCCCCCCGGGTGGGCCTGGAGGTCCTGGGGGGATGGGAAATGTGTCACTGACGTGGAGGATCTGGAGGTTTATCACTCTGTGCATTGTGCAAGTCCTAAATTCACACTGGGCCTTTCTTTTCTGGAAGTTGGGAAGCCTCACTTCCAGCTTTAGCCTCTGGAAAAGCTCCTCAGCCTGGTTGGAAAGGTTGGAAAAGACCTCCAAGATGACCAAATCTAAGCTTTAGGTGAAAATAAAACCCGCTGGGCCATATCACGGAATTACTGGGTGTGAGGTTGTTACAGAGCAGCTGATGGCACGGGCCATGTCATTGCTCTGGGTTTGCCAGGAGCAAGGAACGTTCCCACAGGGAATTACCTCTGACGGTGAGCGTGGCTGACTCGGACGCGCTGTCCACCACGGTCTGGGCCGTGCAGGTGTAACGCCCCGAGTGCCGCAGCTGCGCGTTGGAGATGCTCAGGTCAATTTAGTGTGATAATTTCTTTTCTGGAAGTTGGGAAGCCTCACTGCCAGCTTTAGCCTCTGGAAAAGCTCCTCAGCCTGGTTGGAAAGGTTGGAAAAGACCTCCAAGATGACCAAATCTAAGCTTTAGGTGAAAATAAAACCCGCTGGGCCATATCACGGAATTACTGGGTGTGAGGTTGTTACAGAGCAGCTGATGGCACGGGCCATGTCATTGCTCTGGGTTTGCCAGGAGCAGGGAACGTTCCCACAGGGAATTACCTCTGACGGTGAGCGTGGCTGACTCGGACGCGCTGTCCACCACGGTCTGGGCCGTGCAGGTGTAACGCCCCGAGTGCCGCAGCTGCGCGTTGGAGATGCTCAGGTCCCCGATGGCCTCCTTCTGCAGGGCAACGGGAGAACGCGGTGGGGACAGCATCAGAAGGTGACTGGTCACAGGCCAGAATTCAGTGTGGGTTGGCTTTGGGTGGGTCAAAGGTGGTGGTGGAGGTGGAGAGGAGGGAGATGGGAAAAGATTCCCCCAGAGGTATGGAGCTGGATGGATCCAGGATGGATCCAGAGCTGGCCAAGGCTGAGGCTGTTTGGCTTGGGATGGTGATCAAAGAGTGATCGATGAGTGATCAGTGAGTGAACACTGGACAATCACTGAGTGATCATTTCGTGATGGTTGAGTGATCAATGAATGAACATTGAGTGACCAATGAATGATCAATGAGAGATCATTGAGTGATCATTAAGTGGTTATTGAGTGATCAATGAGTTGTCATTGATTGATCATTGAGTCATCACTGGGTGATCTCTGCCTGCCTTTATCCACAGGTCTTTCCCTTTCTCCTCCAATTTAGGAGGCGAGTGATCATGGAATCATGGAATGGTTTGAATTGGGAAGGATCTTAAAGCCCATCCCACTCCATGCCAGCCATGGCCAGGGACACCTTCCACTGACCCAGGCTGCTCCAAGCCCCTTCCAGCCTGGCCTTGGACACTTCCAGGCATGTGGAATTCACAGCCGCTCTGGGCAAAGTGACGGAGCAGCTTTGGTGGGCACAAACACGCAAACAACGAGTGTGGAATTAATTTTCCATTCTTTTGGATGGTCTGGAATTCCTTATGGACTCACTGCGCTGGCTCGCCGGTAGTGGCCCTCGGACTTGTCAAAGTCGATGGGGAAATCATCCAGGGACCAGGTGAAGGTGAGGTCCATGGTGGGGTCGTGGGATGCGTGGCACTGCAGGGTGAGGTTCTCGCCCACGTTGATGTCGGCGCTCGATGGTGCCAGCGTGATCTTGGTGGCATCTGCAGGGAATGAGCAGGAAGGGTCAATAGCAGTGGATGACCCCATCCCAGTATCCAAACCATCCCTTCCAACTCATCCCGCTCCAACAACTGGAGCTTCATGGGAGGAAGAGGAAGGATTAGGAAATGGAAACGTTTTGCTCAAGGGTGGGTCAGGCACAAGTTTTGCTGCTCCACCTGAAATCACTTTGATTCCCTGATTATTCTGGTTTTTGGGAGTGTAAGGAGAGGAGAAACATCACATCACTCAGTCGTTTCTTGCTTGATTGACTCCAAATGAACATCCCTACCTCGGACAGAGAGGATTCCAGTGCTGTTGGCTTTGCCCATGAAGTTCTCAGCAAAGCAGGTGTATTTTCCCTCATCGGATTTGCTGATGTTCTGCAGGATCAAGGTCCCGTCCGCCGTAATCATCACCCTGCAAAGGAGAAGGAGCCACACAAAGGAATGTTAAAATGTCTGCTGGACATTTGGGAATTTCCACTGATTTTGGAGAAACCGGGGACAAAATCAGGCAGAAAATATTGTGTAGGAGTTTGCTAAAGAAGAAATCAGAGGACTAAGAAAATTCAGGGATGCAGCAGCACATTTGGATCATCGAGTGCAGTCTTCTGGTAAAAAAAAAAATATATATATTTTAGCCACGTTTTCTAGGTGGAAGCTGACTCTGTGCTGCTACCTGCTGCTGTTGACCAGGAGTTCTGTCCCTTTGGTCCAGAGCACGGTGGCTTTTGGTGCTGCTCGTGGTTGGCACGGGATGATGACCTTCCCACTCCGGGCTGCCGGGATCAGCCGCTTCACCGGGCTTAGTCTAAAATCTGGAGCTAAGGCTACAGGGATAGAAAGAGAGGATTAAGGCACGATTAGAAACGCTGCCCTGGGGGGAATTTCAGCGCCGTGCGAGTGGGAATTATATTGTTGTTGGATGGCTTGGTAAGAGAAGCGAGGCAGAGTCTGGAGAGCGGGATAAGGGAGGAATTCCTCGGCTGCTGGGTGGATCCTGATGCCTGCCAGGCAGGAATTATGTGGCACACAAGTGGGACGGAGCGATGGGAATGACCCTAACAAGTGCAAGGTCTTTGAGAGACACAACAACAGCTGCTTTGGAACATGTTGAGGATAATCTCTTCAATATCCTGACCAACGCAGACATCCAGCTTGCCTGAAACTCCTCCTGGAATTGCAGATGGAATCGGGATTTACCTGTTGGCCTCGGTGTGTTAATGTTGAGCAGTTGGTGCTCAGGGCCTTTAATTTATCTTTGGCATCTCCACAAGGAGATGAACTTTTGGACTAACGTGGAACCAGTTTGGCAGCAGTTCAGCTCCAGTCACCATCCATCAAACCAGGTGGAATGGAGGACTGATTTTTTTGTTTTTTGGACCTCTTTCCTCCAAAAAAGGGAATTTGTAGTGGAAGAGAGGTTGTAGTGCTGCTGCTGGGTGTCCTGTCCACTTCCTGTGGCTAAACGGATTTTTTTGTCTGCTTTCACACAGAATTTACACAGGAGTTAGAATTTCAAGACTTGCACAGTGTCTTGTTGAACCAGCAACCATTTCAGTGGTGAGCAAGACAGTTTTTGCTGCTCTTATCTCACTGCGACATCACAACGTCAGGATCACATCAGGATATTAGGAAGAGATTTTTTCAGTGTCCCACTGGAACCCAGAGCTCTGGGAAAGGAGGAATTACCTTGCACTGTTAATTCAGCACTTGCATAAACTGTGCCATGCTTGTTCTCAGCCACACACTGATACATGCCAGAGTCCTCCAGGACTAGCTTGGAAAATCTCAGCTCTCCACCGCTCACTTCGATGCGGTTCTGTGCAAACAAGAGGATGAACCCATTAGATGAGAAAAAACAAAAAAATAAAAATGGAACTCAGTCCTCGGCTGGGTCAGGGTTGAGTTTCGTCACAGACTCTTCGGGGTGGCCTGGTTTTCCATGGGTGAAAACACAGGAATTGTTTTTATGTCTGTGCGGTCACTCCCCCAGGCCGCCATGCTCTGTTTGCCGAGACACCTGAGCAGCGGCGTGCAGGTGACACCAGGACAGGCACGAGGCGCTGTTTGTCCTCCCTGCTGGCCAGCTGTGAGTCCCTGCAGCTGCACGAAGCAATGGCTGGGATGGCAGCGCCAGGAGAGGGGATTTGGGGATGGTGCCATCGCTTCGCAGCCCGATGGGGGCACATGGAGGAGGGATGCGGCGTGAGAACCAGGGCGGGGATGCAGGAGCGAGGCAGGAGGGGCTGGGGTTGGAGGAGTGGGATCAGAGCTGGCTCGGGGGGGTACCTGGGACATCAGGGGCTGCCCATCCCGCAGCCACCGCACCGTGGGCCTGGGCTTGCCCGAGGCCACGCAGCTCCAGCGCAGGTCGGACCCGATGTCGGCCTCCGTGTCCGAGATCACGTCCAGCCACTCGGGCTGGGCTGCAGGGGACAAGAGAGAGAGGGCAGAGCCAAGGGGCTCAGCTGAGAGGTGGCGGTGCCAGGCTGGCAGAAGGATGTCCCTGTGCCAGGGCTGCCGGCACAGTCGTTGGCACAGCGGGATCTGCCACGGGAGCAGCCCTGGCCTTTTGTGCAGTGAGAGGCATGGCTGGGTCCTGCTGAGCTCTGGCTGTGCAAGACCAGGGCAGAATCCAGGGCTGAGGAATTGGTTTCTCTTCTTGAGAGTAAATTCAGCCATTCCTGAACCATCAAATCATGGAATGGTTTGGGGTGGAAAGGAGCTTCAAGATCCCCCAGTGCCACCCCCTGCCATGGGCAGGAACACCTTTCACCATCCCAGGTTGCTCCAAGTCCCATGCAGCCTGGCCTGGAACACTTCCAGGGATGGGGAAGCCACAGCCCCTGTGCCACCATCCCCATCCATCCTGTGCCAGGGCCTCACTGCTCTGACAGCAAAGAATTTCTTCCTGTATCTCCTCTAAACCTTCCCTCTCTCAGCTTTGGGCCATTCCTGAACTTCAGGAAAAATGGGAATCAGGATGAGGTAACCAGGTTAGGTTTTTTAACTTGACTAGATCTGCTCAACAGCTCAGAGTGTTACCCCTGTGGAAGATCCTCCAGGTTTGGAGAGGATCTTGAGCGTGAGCCAAGTTTGATTTTTGTCACTCCCCTTCCTTCCCTGGTTCCCTGAAGTTCGCTGTGATGATTTTAGAGCCTGTTAAGAGCTCACTCTCTCTCTCCTTGCCACAGCCCAAATGTGCCCACCAAGGAAAGGTTTCCGTGATCCCTGCAGGTCTTGGGGCTTTGCAACACCTTTCATTAGGTCTGGTAAAAGGCAGGATTAGAGGGGCAGGTTTTAGTCCCAAAGACTCAGACCATTGCCAGGGGAACCTTGGTGTCCTCTAGGAAGTTAAAATGTGTTCTCTGGGTGAAGAACACGTGTTTAGATGTGTTTCTTGGGTGAAGGATGCGTGTTTGTGTTCCTTGGATGAAAGACACGTGTTTATTGTGTTCCTTGGATGAAGGACACATTTTTGGATGTGTCCCCTTGGATAAGGGATGAGTTTGGTCTGTCCCCTTGGATAAGGGACGAGTTTGGATGCGTTACCGTGGATGATGATGCGGCCCTGGTGGGTGTCCCTCCCTTTGGCATTTTCCGCCTCACACTCGTACGTCCCCTCGTCCTCAAATCCAGCGTGCTGGATCTGCAGCAGGGGCTCACTCCCGATCCACTTGGAGGACTGCGGCCCATCCAGCTTCCTCCACTTGATCCGGGGCACGGGGCTGTGGAAAAGCCAATCCGGTGAATCCGGGCTGAGCTCAGTCCCCACGTAGCCACCCCGGTCCTGTCCCACAGGGCCTTGGCTTTGGCCAGGTCCTCCCTTTTCCCATTTCCCTACATCTCTGGACTTCCATTGGAGGTGTGGAAGTCCTGCTGTTCCCTCCCAATCCCGATCCCCATCCCGATCCTAATCCCGATCCACATGGAGCTGCACTCACTTTCCAAAGGCGAAGCACTCCAGGGTCACCACCTGCCCGGCCAGAGCGTAGGTGTCCGCAGGGAACCTGGCCTTGATGCTGGGTGGGAATTGCCTGGCATCTGCCACAGGGAAAACACCGCTCAGGGGACCTGGGTGACACCGAATTGCCACCCGGGGGGTCTCAAAGGGCAGAGGGACCCATGAGGTGACTTCCCAACCCGTTTGGGTGAGGGGACAGAGGTTTCATTTTCTTTTTCAGACAGCTCGTGCTGAAATCTCTAAAAATCTCTTTTGTAACATTTCAGGGCTCCACAATTCCCAAGAATCCCAGAATCCTGGAATGGTTTGGGTTGGAAGGTCCTTAAAGCCCATCCAGTCCCACCCGGGCCATGAACAAGGCCACTTTGCACTGTCCCAGGTTGCTCCAGTCCGTGTCCATCCAGGCCTTCCTCCTGTTTAATTCCCTTTTCCCTGTACCAGAATTATCCTTTAAAAATAGAGAAACCCCATGGATGGACTGGAAACTGGGAATCTTGGAGAGAAAGCTGCTCCCCTCCCATCCCAGCCACTCCATATTTTTCAGCCTCTTAAGAGATGCTGGAGGGTGATTTGGGCACTGTGGAGCCCACATGCTTTGTGAGAGTTTGTTAATTCAGGTTTTTCCCATTAGAAATGGCATTTTTGGGACAATCCAAGAGCACTGACCCTCTGCAGCCAGGCTGAGACGGGAGAACTTGCTGAAGACACTCTTGGTGATGAAGTCGATGTGGCTCGTGGCAAAGCAGGAGTAGTTGCCCAGGTCCGAGGCCTCGGTCTTGGCAATGTAAAGGTTGCCCGTGGTCTGGGAGATGAAACGTCTCCCGTCGGCCGGGATGAAATTGGGGAACTCATTCAGGAGCCACCGGTAGGATAAACCTGGGGGGAAAAGGAAGGGGATAAACTGGACAGGTTTGTCCTCCCAGGTGGGATGGACCCAGTGGGATTCCAGCCTGGAATTGGTCTTTCCAGGGGAGGAAAAAAGAATCAGCTGTGCTGGTTGTAGTGTCTTCCTGGATGGGATGGACCCAATGGGATTCCCAGCTGGAATTGGCCCTTGCATGGACACACCAAGTCCCACTTCTGCTCTGCTGCATTACAAACTCTGAATGAATCCCAAATTTCCTTCCAAGAAATTCCCAGAAAATTTGGGAACCCCGTGCTCTGCTGTGTCCCCCTTACCTGGGTAGTGGGGCGGGGGGCTGCAGGTGAACATCACCCCCCAGCCCTCGGTGATCTTCACGGGGTCCCGCTCTTCCGCCGAGAATTCCTGCAAAACTGAACAGGCAGAGTGAAACCTGGACAGGAGAATACAGCTGGAGGAACCTCTGCGCTTTCTCTGCCCCTCCTCGGTGGGTTTGTGCAAAGGGAGATCCAAAAATATCACTGGCTTTCTCCATAAATCTCCAAATTCTCCAAATTTCTACGGAAGTGCCAGGAGATTTCTCCATGGGATGATGTGCTGGATAGATTCTCTCCAGCCTTTTCCCAGGCAGGCTCAGTTTAAGCCCAGCCTAGCTGGGGTTGTGTTTAATTTACCTGGCGGTGCCAGACTTACAGCCAAAGCGGAGCGAGGCCTCCCTGCTCACCACGGTGCCCCTGGAATTGGATGCCACGCACTGGTAGGAGCCGGAATCCTTGGCTTTCACGGGGTTGCTGATCACCAAATCCCCGGCCACCAGCCTGTAGCGGGAATCCGGCTCCATCTTCAGCTCTGTGCCGTTCATCTTCCACCTGCCGGGAGAAACGGGGCAGGGACAGGGATAAATCCCCACGGCCACGCTCATGGGGCTGGGCCTGGTGGATTTCCAGCTGGAGGTGGATTTGGATCTGAGCTGTGCCCTGGGAGGGGTGGAACATCTCAGAACTGTGGGATTGTTGAGGCTGGAAAATCCCTGTGGGATCATCGAGTTCAGGCTGTGCCCGATCCCCACCCTGAGCACTCAGTGCCACCTCCAGGTGACACCTCCAGGGATGGGCACTCCCTGGGCAGCCCCTTCCAGCCCTTTCCAGGAGGAATTCCTGCTGATGTCCAACCTGAGCCTCCCCAGCCCAGCCTGAGGCCGTTGCCTCTCCTCCTGTCCCTGTTCCCTGGGACAAGATCCCAAATCTCCCCCGGCTGTGCCCTCCTTTGGGAGTTGTGCAGAGCCAGACATTCCCCCTGAGCCTCCTTTTCTCCAGGCTGAGCCCCTTCCCAGCTCCCTCAAGATATTCCAAAACCTTCCCAGCTCCCTCAGGACTCTCCAAGCCCTTCCCAGCTCCCTCAGGCCTCTCCAAACCATTCCCAGCTCCCTCAGGACTCTCCAAACCCTTCCCAGGTCCCTCAGCTCCTCACAGGACAAGGAATCTCATTCCCAACTCAATAATTTTCCATGCATAGAAGCGGAGGGGAGAAAGCAGAATTCCGGATGTTTCTGTCCCGTTCCAGGTGCAGAGGGAGCCCCGGGCTCACCTGTAGGTGGCGGGAGGATTGGCCCGTGCTCGGCAGGCCAGGGTGACCTTTTCCTCCGCCGAGCCCTCAGGGAAGAGGGTGTGGGAGGGCTGCTCCTCGAACACCGGCCCGTAGCTCCTCATGCCGCTCTGGGCTTGGCACCAAACTGTGGGAGAGGGGAAAACCTGCTCAGCTCCGCTTGGCTTCTCCTAAAAAAATCCTCCTTTTCAGTTTTGTAGGGTGTCCCCAGCAGCGAGGAGGAGAGAAGGAGCAAAGTGACGACCGCACCCCATCTGTCAGCGCAGCCCGGGCCTGGCTGTGGGGACACAACCTGGCACTCCCACCGAGCATCCCGCACCATTCCCGCCCTTCCAGAGGGACCAGCATCCCTGGGAACACCTGGAGCAAGGAGTAGGGAGCTCCTGGAACACCACAGCTGGAGCTGGGAATGTCCCCTTGTCCCTGAGGTTCCTCCTCTGCCTGCACAGACTTTGCCTGGTTTGTTCTTCCGAAATCCTCTGCAGGGTGAGGGAGGAGAGGGGAGAACAAGGATCTTCACGGCTCTGGACACACCTGTGGGTCCCCTCTGTCCCTGCAGCTCCACTGGCTCCTGACACCTCAAACCAGTTGGTTGCTGGTGTGGAAACCAGAGCAAACCAGTGCAAACCGGTACACACCAGTACAAACCAGTGCACACCAGTGCAAACCAGTGCACACCAGTGCACACCAGTGCACACCATTCTGTTCTGTGGCTGGGATGAGCCTGAAGCTGCTTTTGGGGTGTTCAGACTCAGAATTGATTCTGGTTTTGAGAACGGGGAGGAGCAAGAGGGACAAAGGCCCCACCTTTGATCCACACCAGGCCTGGGCCACCCTTTGGGGACAATGTGCCACTGGGAAGTGCCAGCTGCCTTCCTGTCTCAGAATTCCAAATCCCAGCAGATCCCCTCCCACACAGGGCAATTCCAGACCCCCAGATGTGTTTGGGTGGGAAAAACCTTCAAGCTCATCCCGTTCCAGCCCTGCCTGGGCTGGGACAGCTCCCGCAGCCCAGGGTGCTTCCTGGAAGGACACTGTGAGCCAGAGCCAGGCGGAGCCCGCCTGGAAATCTCTTTCTCGCAGGAACAGCCGGTGGGATAATTGCCAGCACGTCTGTCCTCGCTGTCCCTGTCCCCCTGGAGATGCCTGGCCCTTATCAGGGAAGGAGCCACCAGCACTGATAAGCTCCGAGCTGCTTGCCCGGCTCCGGGATCCTTCCCTGCTCTGTAATTGAATTAATGAGCGTCTCCAACCCGCTGTGCCAACGCCAATCTGTCTCCTTGCCCCCCCTGCTCAGCGGGGCCACTCCTAAATGAAGCCATTCCCGGGAGCGGGATGTTTTATGGAAGAGTCGCTTCCAGCCGGGAACGGGCTGGGATCAGTGGGAGCAGCCCTTGACCTGCAGCTCCCAGGGTTCGCCTCGCATTCCGGCTGCTCCGGGAGGAGGCTGGGATGGGATGGGATGGGAAGGGATGGGAAGGGGCTCTGGTAATTGGCTCCGGGCTGGCAGCAGCTGCTCCCCGTGTCCCTGCTCCAGGCAATTATCCTGGCTCTGCAAGGATGTGCTCGCGGGATGGTCCCTGGAGCCACGCAGGGAGAGGCACCGAGCTGGGATTCTTTGGAATTAAGGAAAAGCAGCGGGTTTGGGGTTGTTTTCCCTCCCAGCCGCTGATGTTTTCCATCTAGGACAGATCCGTTCCTAAAGTAAAAGCTGGAAATTCTCTCCCATTTGGATGTGCTCGCGGGATGGTCCCTGGAGCCACGCAGGGAGAGGCACCGAGCTGGGATTCTTTGGAATTAAGGAAAAGCAGCGGGTTTGGGGTTGTTTTCCCTCCCAGCCAGCGCTGTTTTCCATCTAGGATGGTTTCATTCCTAAAGGAAAAGCTGGAAATCATCTCCCGTTTGGGTCAGTGCTGAGGGAGTCCCGGCTGGAATAAACTCTGCTGACCAGGCAGGGAAACAATAATGAGTTAATGGGGAATTAATGAGAAAGAATTAATTGAGTGCTGATAGATGAGTTAATTGTGCTCTGATAGATGGCGGTGACAGGATCCAGGCCGAACAGCTTTAATTTTGAGATTAATTAGGGAGCATAAGGTAAATAATTTCTATTTATTTAACAAATAAAATATCTGTTGGTACCACTCCCATCCCTGCCCTTTCCCGTGGGATTTTTTATTCCAATCAAGCCAAATCAGGCTCATCCTCCCTCCTGATCCCACCTGGAGCCCGTGTCCCCTCGCTCTCCTCTGCTGTCCCTTTGTCCCTGCCAAGGTTATGGCTGCCAGTGCCAGGCATCGATTTTCCCACTTGGAATCTATGCCAGGGGTTTAGGTGAATTTTAATCCACAATTCCAAGGTGCTGAGGGTGAAACGCTTGGATTTCGCTCATTAAACATATCAGGGGTTGATTAAGGCAGTAATTAAACCGTTACGAGGTGGGGATAAGGTTAAAAATAAGAACTGATAAATCCCAGAAGTTCTGAGGCTGATCCGGGCCCATTCTGCCACCCCAGAATTCCCAGTTTTTTAATGTTGCCAATGCAGGATCTGTCCTGGAGCTGTGGAATTTGGAAAAGGGGAGAAGACAGGCACAAAATAAAGGTTTTTAAGCCGAATTTCAAAGGAGAGGAGTGACCTGCTGGGAATTTTCTGTGTTCCATCCAGGTGGGAGAGCTGGAACAACGGGAAAAACCCCACCATGCCTCTGGAATAACCTTCAGTATCAGTGAAAATGATAATTAACACCAAAATCGTGAGAAACAGGTGAAAGCAGAACACCTGAAAATGAAGATTTGGAGAAGCAGCTGCAGGGAGGTGACTCCAAAGCCTCCCTTTTGGGATATTATTTTTAGGATATTTTTAGGAATTTGCTGAGAGCCAGACCTGGAAAGCCCAGGTGTGCAGGAGGCTGCACTTTGTGCTGAGCCCAGGAAATGATGAATTTCCTCGGTGGAACATTTTCCAAGCTGGATTCCTTTTTCTGAGGATATCCACAGCACAGCCCTGGAGCTCCTGGATCACAGGGGGAAGCTGGGCAATAAATTGGTTTTACAGGAGTTTTATGCCCAAAATCCAACTGGATTTGGGCTTTTTTGAGGATCAGCTCTCTGAGGAACCGAGGCTTTATTTTGGGTTGTTTTTAACGAGCAGCTTTCTGAGGAACAAAGGCTCAGGGCTTGGATTCCCAGATTTTCCAGAGGTTTTCCCAACTGAACAAAGGCCGGGGAAAGTTTGGGATTTCAGAGTGGTCTCTGTGCACTTCAGAAGCTTTAAATATTTAAATCTCCCTCCAGGCCTGGAGGTTTTGGCTCTTTTCCCACTCCACAACATTTCCCTGAGCCTCATCCATCGCTTCCACCCTTTTGTCCCGATCCCTCCTGGTATTCCCAGGATTTCCCCTGTCCCATCTGCCCTCAGATCTCCATGGCACCACCAGCCAAAGCTCAGTGAAAATCCCCCTCCCAGGCTTCCCAGGGTGTGATTTTTGGGGGTTTGCCTGAACTCGGGTGGTTGATGGGGGACCCCAAGTCCGACTCCGTGGCCGCTCCGGGGTCAGGCCGATTTCCAAGCGGGATAATTGCCTCTGGATCCAGGGCAGCTCCCCTGCCTGGGCCTCCTCGGGGATGCAGAGAACATTAAAAGGTAATTAGATATTTATGAGGATGGGCCAGCAGGCTCTGCCCGCGGTGATGGATTGGCTGGAGGACATTAGCCAGTCTCTGCTGGAGAGGAAATGTCTCCCTGCGGAAAAGGGACCTGCAGGGAGCAGCCTGAGCCTCCCCGAGAGCCAGGGATGGGCCCTGAGGTCTGGAAATGGTCCCCAAAATCCAGAAATCGTCCCCAAAATCCAGAAATCGTCCCCAAAATCCAGAAATGGTCCTTGAGATACAGGGATGGGCCCTGAGGTCTGGAAATGTTCCCCCAAAATCCAGAAAACATCCCCAAAATCCAGAAATGGTCCTTGAGATCCAGGGATAGGCCCTGAGGTCTGGAAATGTTCCCCCAAAATCCAGAAATCATCCCCAAAATCCAGAAATGGTCCTTGAGATCCAAAAATGTCCCTGAGATCTGGAATTTCTCCCTGAGGTCTGGAAATTCTCCCTGAGATCCAGAAATGGTCCTTGAGGTCTGGAAATCATCCCTGAAACCCAGAAACGTCCCTGAGATCTGGAATTTCTCCCTGAGGTCCAGAAATCCTCCCTGGCATCCAGAAATGCTCCCTCAGGAGCAGGGGGATCTTTTCAGGGTGCGGCCAGCAAGGAATCCCTGGAAGAAGCAGGACGGGGAGTGGAATGAATCCCACTGGCAGGAGGAAATTCCTCCTGCACCTCCCTAAATCTGGAATTAGAAATTGGGAATCGTGTCAACCATTCCTGGCCCAGAGGGATATTGGGAATAGCACAGACACGGAACAGCCCCTCCCAAACCACGCGGGGATTTGGGAATCGGCGGCGCCGCATCCCACGGGCAGGAGATTCCTGGCGAATCCCGGGGGAGGTCCCGCCTCCGCCAGCCCATCCCGCCGCTCCCACGGGAATCTCTTACCCAGGAAGGTGCCGACGGCCAGGGAAGCGTGGATGAATCCAGCGGTGCCTCCCATCCTGCGCCGGGTCCTGCGGAGCCTCTATGGGCGCGTGGGGACAGCGGCCCTGGGGGGGACACACAGCGGGGTCAGCGGGGCCCTTCCTGCCCCAGACATTCCATGGGGATACAATTCCAGAGGCTCTGGGCTCAGCAGATCCCTTCCTGCCCCAAACATTCCATGGGGATTCAATTCCAGAGGCTCTGGGCTCAGCAGGGCCCTTCCTGCCCCAGACATTCCATGGGGATACAATTCCAGAGTCTGGGGTCAGCGGGGCCTTTCCTGCCCCAGACATTCCATGGGGATACAATTCCAGAGTCTCTGGGGCCAGCGGGGCCTTTCCTGCCCCAGACATTCCATGGGGATACAATTCCAGAGTCTCTGGGGCCAGCAGGACCCTTCCAGCCCCAGACATGCCATGCGGAAACAATTCCAGAGGCTCCAGAGGCTGTGGGGTCAGCAGAGCCCTTCCAGCCCCAGACATTCCATGGGGATACAATCCCAGAGTCTGGGGTCAGCAGGGCCCTTCCAGCCCCAGACATTCCATGCGGATACAATTCCAGAGGCTCCAGAGGCTGTGGGGTCAGCAGAGCCCTTCCAGCCCCAGAAATTCCATGGGGCTGCTGTTCCAGAGGCTCCAGAGGCTGTGGGGTCAGCAGAGCCCTTCCAGCCCCAGCAATTCCATGGGGCTGCTGTTCCAGAGGCTCCAGAGGCTGTGGGGTCAGCAGAGCCCTTCCAGCCCCAGACATTCCATGCGGATACAATTCCAGAGGCTCTGGGCTCAGCAGGGCCCTTCCAGCCCCAGATATTCCATGGAGCTGCTGTTCCAGAGGCTCCAGATTCCAGCTGTGCCTCCCCGCTGGCCACCAGCCCAAGTGAGAGTCACTCCAGGGCAGAATTCCAGCCGTGCCCGGAGGAGCGGGAGCTGCTGAAGGAGCTCTTTTTGTCCCCATGGGAGGGGACAATCAGGGAGCAGAATTGTTGTCCCTCCTCCTTTGCTATTTCCCATTCTTCCCCCCTCCTCCATAAACTCTCCTTTCCAAGCGTTTCTGATGGAAAACACCAAGGCAGAAGCACAGGGGACGTTGGTGGGGAGTGAGAAGGGAGGAATAATTTGGGTTTTTGTGGAAATAATGAAGATATCAGGAGGGAATTCTTGGCTGGGGAGGGTGGGGATGCCCTGGAACAGGATTCTCCATCCCTGGAATTGTCCCAGGCCAGGTTGGACAGGGTTTGGAGCAGCCTGGGATAGTGGAAGGTGTCCCTGCCCATGGCAGGGGTGACACTGGCTGGGCTTTAAGGTCCCTCCCAACCCAAATCACTCCAGGATTTGGGGATTCTGTGACAAAGGAATCTTTAATTGAAACTCTTTTAGTGCCAGGGCATTTCCTGATGACCTTTCCAGTCTCTTCCACAGCCTCCTGTGATCCCAAAAGATTCCCGAAAATCAAGCCCCAACCAAACCTGAGCTCTTTGTGCAGCCCCGAGCCCTCTGCGGGAGCAGCCCCACCCCCGGCACCGCTTCCCACGGAGCTCCAGCAGGGATTTTGGGCTGCTTTCTCCCTCTTTGTTAACAAACCCTTTGGAACCGGAGCACGGAGAGCTCCCCCGGCCCGGCAGGGTCTCATTTCCCGCTGCCCTCCCCACAACACCCCGGCCAGGAGCTGGAGATGCTGCCAAGAGCTCCCGGGCCGCTCCTGCTGCTCATCCCCCTGCTCCAGCTGGTGCTGCTTCCACTCCTGTCCCTGCCCATCTGTCCCGGCCCCGGCTCGGAGCAGGGATTAGCCCGTCCCCTGGGATGCTCTGCCCCTTCCCAACCCCCCCTCATTACCAGCAGCACCTGAGCAAACAGCAGAGCCCAGCCTGGGCTCCTCCCGGCGCCTCCGGGCTGCGGAAACCAGCCGGGCTCTTTGTGTCCTCGGCAGGAGAGAAGGGTTTGCTGCCAGCGTCCCAAAATCCAGCCCTAAATCCATCCCCAAATCCACCCCAAAATCCATCCCTTAATCTATCCCAAAATCCAACCCAAAACCCAGCCCAAAATCCATTCCCAAATCCAGCCCTAAATCCATCCCAAAATCCATCTCAAAATCCATTCCCAAATACAGCACTAAATCCATCCCAAAATCTAGCCCCAAATCCAGCCCAAAATCCATCCCAAAATTCATCCCTAAATGCATCCCCAAAATCCATCCCAAAATTGATCCCAAAAATCCATCCCAAAAATTCATCCCAAAAATTCAGCCCAAAATCCATCCCTAAATCCATCCCAAAAATCCAGCCAAAAATCCAGCCCAAAATCCAGCCCAGAATCCTGGGCGTTTGTCTTGTCTGGGTCCGAGGGATGGATCCCAGTGCCTGGAGCAGAGCCCAGCCCCGAGAGCCAGGCAGGGGACACAGGCAGGGGACAGAGAGGGGACAAAGGGGACAGAGAGAAGACAGAGGGGACTGGCAGGAGGGGACAAAGGGGACAGGCAGGAGAGGATAGAGAGGGACAGAGGGGACAAATGGGACAGAGAGAAGACAGAGGGGACAGGCAGGAAGGGATAGAGGGGGAACTGACAGGAGGGGACAAAGTGGACAGCAGTAGGGGACAGAGAGGGGACAGCCGCCCTCAGCCCTGTTGGGATTGTGTTCCCTGGCAGGCCCCAAAATAAAGCTGGATCTCCGTTCTCCCGCCTGGCCGGGCAGGGAGGGAGGAGGCAGCTCCAGGTGGGAGCGGCACGAGCTGGGGCAGGGACAGGGAATTCGGGGACGGAGCGCAGCGGGGCGGGAGGCGCTCCCACGCAGAAGCCGCTCGTTCCAGCAGCCCTGGAGTGGCTCGGTCACATGGAGTCACTTGATGTCACCGAGAATCCTGCCCCAAACAGCGTCCCGAGCCCACGGCCCCGCGGCCAACACTGTCCCTTTGTTCCCCTGGCCTGTCCCTCCGCCCTGGGGACAAGGGGCAGCTTTGAGCCGGGCGCGCTGTGGGGTTGCAGGAGATGCCAGCCCTGCGCTAATTAATGAGTTGACTTTTCCAAATCTCCGCAGTTCCCTTGCTCCGGGGCTTGGGAGAGGCGGGAGCGGCGGAGCTGTTCCTGCACCAGCGGCTGCAAATTAAACTCGGGGAGTTTTTGCTCCGGCGCTTCCAGCCCGGTTTTCCAAGCCTGAATCCTCTGCTGAGCCCCGGGAGCTGCCCGGGGAGGCTCCGGCTGCAGCTCTGCTGTCTTTGTTCCCTCTCCCCCTCACACTTGGAAAACAAACAGGAAAGAGAGGGGGAAAACTGGATTTTGTTATCTTTCGTGGAATTCTGGACTGGTTTGAGTGGGAAGGGACCTTAAATCCCATCCCACCCCATGCCATGGGCAGGGACATCTTTCACTGTCCCAGGTGGCTCCAACCTGGCCTTGGACACCTCCAGGGATGGAGCAGCCACAGCTTCTCTGGGAATTCCATCCCAGCCCCTCGCCACCCTCACAGCCAGGAATTCCTCCCAATATCCCATCTAAGCCCACTCCCTGTCAGCTGAAATCCCTTCCATAAGGAGGAGGCAGCGGGAGGAGGTTGGGGTTGGGCCCGTCCTCCCTCCTGGGGGTGGGGGCCCCGAAATCCAGGGAATTTCTCTGACATTCCCTGGATTTATCTGACTCCTAGCTCCTGGTCCTGGATCCTGGGTCGGACCCCCAGTTCTGATCCAGGATCCAACCTCCTGATCCTGGATCTGATCCCGTGCTGTGGATCCAGGATCCAACCCTGAGCTCCTGATCCTGGATCCGACCCCCAGCTCCTGGTCCTGGATCTGACCCTGAGCTCCTGGTTCTGGATCTGACCCTGAGCTCCTGATCCTGGATCTGATCCCCAGCTCCTGATCCTGGATCTGACCCTGTGCTCCTGATCCTGGATCTGATCCCCAGCTCCTGATTCTGGATCTGACCCCCAGCTCCTGATCCTGGATCTGACCCCCAGCTCCTGATCCTGATCTGACCCCCAGCTCCTGATCCCGGATCTGACCCCCCAGCTCCTCCAAAGCTCGGGAACACTCTGCCCTGGATATTGAGCGCTGCTCTCATCCCCAATTAGGGAAGGGCCACAGGGATCAGTTTTTCCCTGTTCCCGGGGTATTTTGACAGCCACCCGAGAGCCTGCTGGTGTCCTGGGAGGGGATCTGTCACCGCCGCTAATGGAGGCTGTCACCGATACCTCCGGGAGCGGGATGTGAGCTCCACATGATCCCTGCAGGAGCGGGATGGAGAGCTCCACATGATCCCTTCCCTGGGAGCGGGATGGAGAGCTCCACATGATCCCTTCCCTGGGAGCGGGATGGAGAGCTCCACATGATTCCTGCAGGAGCGGGATGGAGATCTCCACATGATCCCTTCCCTCCAGGAGCAGGATGTGAGCTCCACATGATCCCTTCCCTGGGAGCGGGATGGAGAGCTCCACACGATCCCTTCTCTGGGAGTGGGATGGAGAGCTCCACATGATCCCTTCCCTCCAGGAGCGGGATGGAGAGCTCCACATGACCCCTTCCCTCCAGAGCCGGGAGCTGGGAGCGATCCGTGATGGGGGAGGCAGAGTCAGGGAGCTCGGGGAGACTTGGAGAGGGGCTGGGAGAGGAGGAACAGCCTGGAACAGCACCCCCAGCTCTGACTGCGGAGCTGCATCCTCTGGAGGACGATTCCAGCGGGATTTTGGGGAGGTCAGGGGTGGATTTTGGCAGGAGATGCCGCGTCCGGCGCTATCCATTACCGGGATAAATCAGTGTAATTCCATCTCCTGCACTCAGCACCAGAGGAGCGTTTGGGATTAAGTGGGGCAGCTCCTTCTGCCGCAGCGTTCCCCAGGGAAGGATGGCTCCGGAGGGCAGCCAGACCGGAATTCCTCCTGTGCCTCTTTTATTCGGGATCGTGGCTAAAGCTGGAAAGGGCAGGCGTGTGATGTTCCCTGGATTCTGACTCTCAGAACCTTCCCAAGGTTGGGGACATCGTGTCCGTCCCTGCACAGCGTGGCTGGGGAGGGACAAGCGGGTTCATTGTCACGGGTTTGTCCTGGAAATCAGGGAAGGATCGAGAGGAAAACTCTGGATCAGCCCTTCCCAGAGCTTTTTTGGGCTCGGATCTGTTGGTGGCTCCAGGTCCTGCAGGAATTCTGGGTCACTCCAAACCCATCCTGAGCAAGGAAGGCTCCAAAATTCTGTCACCCCAAACAGACCCTGCTCCTGGGAATGCTTTTCCCCAGTAATTGTCCACATCTCCGCCCTGCCCCCGGGGCTTGAGGGGAGTTTCCTTCCGATCCAAACTCTCCCTTTGTGTGGGAGACAAAGCTGGGAGGTGCCTTTGGTGGGGACATGGAAAGGGGAGTGGGCGGGGTGGGCTTGGGGGAAAATCGAATTGTGAAAAAAAAAGAAGGGTCTTTTATTATGAGTGGGAGTGTCCTGCTCTGGGCAGAGTGAATTTTGCATCTGAGCTTTGCAGTGAGCTGGTTCCCCTTTTAAAATTATTATTATTATTATTAGTAGTAGTAGTATTATTATTATTATTATCATTATTATTATTATTATTTTATAATTTTATTTTATTTTATTTTTATTATCTTTTACCTCCTCAAACAAACCCATTCCCATCTCTCTCCTCTTCCAACCTGAGCTATGCAAATATCCCTCGGAAAATTCCCAGGGGTTTGGAGCTGGAGCTCCTGGAGGTTCTGGGCTTGGGCCACCCCCTCGGGACCCCCAGGTGTCTCAGCCCTGAGCCAAAGCCTTGGGACAGGTGACAAAGCCAAGGGGACCAGTGGGAAGAGCCGGGAGACTTTTCCATGGATCTCCAGCCCCCAGGGATGGGGGAATTTTGGCTCGGGATGGGAATTCCCCCCAGGCTGGGCACGGGCCTGCAGTTAAGTCAGGCTGCCGCTCTAAACTCGCCCTCCACACTCCAGTTCCAAAGCAAAGCTCAGCCCAAGCAGCCGGGATGAGGCTGGGAGTCTGGAAATCACCCAGGGGTGATTCCAGCGGGAATTCGGGAGGCGACATCGGCCCCAAATCCTGGTTAGCGCCTGTTAAAGTCACAGATATTCCCACAGGCACGTTCCACTGCTGTCAGCCCCTGTCGGGAAATGTTCCCTTTCTCTTCCCGGGAAATGTTCCCTTTCTTTTCCCGGGAAATGTTCCTTTTCCCCGGGAAATGTGCCTTTTTTCCCGGGAAATGTGTCTTTTTCCCGGGAAATCCCGGCTGCTTCTGCGGGATCGCCCGGGAAGAGGCGCTGGGCCGGGTGGGATTTCAGGCAGCGAGGACGGAGCTGAGCTCCCCTCCCCAGAGTAAACTCCCCATTCCCGCTTCCCACTGCCCTCTCCAGGCCTGGATCAGCTCCGGGAAGCTCAGCCTAAAGCCGGGACTATCCCGGGCTCCGCCCGCGCTGCCGGTGGCGTCAGAGCGGCGCTGCTTTGCCGAGGCTCAGGTATAAATAGCTCCCACCTGCTCCAGCCTCTCCCCGCCGCTGGAAGCGCTCCCGGGAGTCTGGAACAACAAGCGGGGAGCTCAGGAAACCTCCTGGAGAAAGGGGTTGGAAAGGGAAGCCCTGATCCAACAGCAAGAACTTTCCCGAGGTTGTGGGTTTTGGGCATCCCTGCCTGGTTCCAGGGATCTTCCCGCAGCTCCTCAGCCCTCCCAGTGCACCGCTGGGTGCTTGTACTGGTCATACTGGGGAGGGGGCGCTGGGGGTGAAATCGCCCCTCAGGGGAAGCTGCAGCCGCTCCTGCGGTGGTGCCGGGTTTGTTTTGCTCCTTGGGATGCTCCAGACCCGTGTCCAACCTTCTCTGCCGCCCTTGGGTTTGGGGTTTGGGCTCCAAACACGATCCCAGCCTCCATCAGCTAAACAGATTTTCCTGGTCCCCCCTGGGTTTTATGGCTCTCTGGGCTGTTCAGTAAATAATAAATGTCCTGATTTAGGGTCAGGGCTGCTGGGCAGGGCTGGGGTTGGGAGTCACAGCCGGCTCCGGATGGGAATGTCCTTTGTGCCTCCCTTGGATCATCCCGGTGGGATCCTGGATTTTGCAGTGGGACCAGGGGTGTTTGTCATGGAAAATGAAACATTTTGTGTTCAGGGAAAGGGATTTTGTGCAGCTGGAGAGACATGCTGAGCAAACCCGTGAGAGACGTGGAAATCCCCATCCCAAACTCCCTGTAAATCCCAACCCAAACTTCCTGAAAACCCCATCCAGAGTTCCTTGAAAACCCCACCCAATCTACCTGAAAATCCAACCCAATCTCCCTGAAAATCGCACCCCAATCTCCCTGAAAATCCTATCCCAATCTCCCTGAGATCGCCATCCCAAACTCCCTGGAAATCCCATCCCAATCTCCCTGGAAAACTCATTCAAAACTGCCTGAGACCCCATCCCGGTCTCCCTGGGATCCCGTCCCAAATTCCCTGAAAATCCCATCCCAATCTCCCTGAAAACCCACCCCTATCTACCTGAGACCCCATCCCAAATTCCCTGGGTCCCCATCCCAAATTCCCTGGGTCCCCATCCCGCTGTCCGTGCGGGCTCCGGGAGCCAGCCCCGATCCCGGGAATGCGGCTGAGCCGGGAGCGGCTCCCGGGAGACCCCCGGAGGTGCCAGGGGCTCCCGGTGACCGCGCGGGCTGGCGCCGTGCCCGGCGCTGCCCCCCTCACCCCCTGGGGGTGGTGGCACCGCCGGCGACAGCGACACGGCGAGAGAAACCCCGGCAGGGCTCAGCCTCTCCTCAAGTATTCCATGGATAATTTGGATTTTGGGAATTCCCAGCGCACCTTGAACAGCTTTAACGCGGGCTCAGCTCCACGTGGATTCCCGTTTTTTTTCCATGGGGTGGATTTCCGTGTGCTGTGGGAAATCCTTAAGGCACGGTTTGGGTTTTCTGCCCTTTATGGTTTATTTGTGGTAAATCCGCGGAGAAAATCCTAACCCAGACCATCAAATCCTCTGCGAATATTCCAAAGGGGTAAAAGTGGCCGCTCAGTTTTGTGGGAATTAGGCAGGGGATGGAGAGGAGCGTTGGGAACCCTTTGTCTCACTCTACCTGAGCCCAAGTGCAGCTGGGCTGGACAGGACCCTCCCATCTCCCGTTTTCTGGAGTTTTTTGGGAATTCTGAGCCACCCCTTGGAAAGCTCGGTTATTTCTGGAAAGTTTGGGATCCGCTGCTGAGCAAAACAAGAGGTTTTTGGGGTTGTGTCGCTGTGCTAAACCCCAAATACCCGGCCTGGAGAGGTTCATTTCTGGATCCTAAATCTCCTGCGCGACCCCGTGCTCCAGCTTTGCGCCCTCAGAATTCCTCCTGGATCTGTCTGGGAGGAGCAGGGCCGAGCTCGGGCTCTGGGAAAGCCTCGGGATTTCTCGCAGCTCGGGGATGCAGAGGCTGCTGCCTCCCATCCTCACAGCAACCGGTGTTTCCCGGGAGAGAAGCGATCTCCCGGGAATCCCTCCCGATCCGGCCGCGGGGAAAACGCTGGGGGCTGGTGGGACTCGGGGCCAGCCCGGGGCAGTTTTGGGGTCAGCGTGGGTGGGGTGGGGAGGGCGCTCGGGGAGTTTGAAAACGCGAGAAGGAGCCTCAGGAAGCCCCCCCAGCTTTCATCCCTCTGGGAATGGGAACAGAGGGGTGCCCTGGTTGTGGGGTGCCCCCCATGCCCAGGGGGGGATGGATCCGCGGCTTTGCACAGCCCCGAGTGCCCCTGGCACAGCTCCAGCCACACAAATCCCCCCGGAGCACCCCCAAATCCCACCCTCCCCTGGGATCTGCCCTCAGGAAGGTGAACTGGGACACCAGGGCGCTCCCGCTGCTCCCTCCCTGGAGCGGAGCCTCTGGGGCTGCTCAGGGCTCTGCCGGCTCCTTCTGGGGGTGCTGAGGTAGTTTCGGGCAGCAGAACCCCCTGCGGAGCCCCCCAGCACGTTGGAGATGCCCGACTCCCCCCAGCGCACTCCCGAAGTGCCTCGGGCCGGAACGCGCCGGGAAAAACGTCGCGACAATCGCTGAGAACCGAAATATTCCCGATTATTTTTTTTCCCCCCCCGTAAGAGACATTTCTGCTGACAGCCGCCCCAACCTCGGCCGCGCAGCGCTGCCACAAGTGCCACCGCCGCCAACTCCACCCCCGCTCCTCTCCTCTCCTCCCCGGCCGGGCCCGGAATGCCCAAACCACCCCCGGCTGCTGTCCCCGTCCCTGCGGAGCCCAGCGGGACCCCTGAGCGTCCCCCCGGCCGGAGCGGAGCCGCGATGCAGGGATCAGGATGCTGTGCTCCACCCGCAGCGCTCTCCATGGCTGCGGGATGCAGCAGAGCGGCACGGAGCGCTTACCTGCGGCGGGAGGGCTGCGTGGGCATCAGCCGGGGGCCCGAGGGGCCTGGCGGCTGCCGGGGGCTGGGCTGCGAGGCAGCGCTCGCCTGGTGGCTGGCCGAGGGTGGATGTGTGTGCCCAAAGCCACTGCAGCATCTCTGCATTAGGATGTGCTCCTCCCTCTCCTCCCTCCTTGCGTGCGCGCTCCCTCGCTCGCTGCCAACCACCACGCCGCTCCCTGGAGACGGGGAATTGTTGGGGTTTTAATTTATTTATTTTTTTTTTTCCACCCCCCTTCCCCTCCTCCTCCTTGCTTTTACCTCGCTTGCCACAGCGCAAGGAGCAGGAGGGCAGGCAGAGCGGCTCGGGCATCATCATCATCATCATCGTCATGATGCATAATTCATCCCGCAGCCTCTCCCGCCTGCTGCGCCCACTGGCAGAGCCCCCTCGGGGCAGGAGCAGGTGTGGGGCCGGGGGCGTTGGAGGGGTCGGAGCCCCTCGCTGTGGGGTGGGAGCAGCCCCAGGGCCCCCCATCCCTGTGTGGGTCCGGGTGTGTGCACCCCCCGTGCCTAAATAGATCCATGATTACACAATCGATCCCGAATTATACAATCCACCCGTGGCTGTCCGGGGATTTCTGTGTCTGTAGACAGCCAAGGGTGGGATTCACGTCGAGGAGATCGCTGCGCGGCCGAATTTTGGGATGCTCCGGCTGGCGTGGGTGGTCCCCGACCCTCGGCGAGGAGAGGACGGGGATTCCTCACAGTGACCGAGCGAGTGTGACAGCGTGGTCACCTTTGGGTCACCCTCGGGTTTTTGGCTGTGCCCGAGCCCCCTTTGGCCGTGGCTGTCGCCGAGGGGCTCAGGTTTGCCCCAGGGGGCTCCCCCAGCGCCGTTCCCGGCACGATCCGCAGCTCCCGGCTGTTCTGGGGAGCTCCGTGCCCGTGCAGTGACGCGAGGGGAGGTGACAGGGACACCCCGGGACCCACCGAGGTGTGGGGGACGCGGCGCTGCCCAGGTGCGAAGGGTGCCCGAGCTGGGGGGGCTTCGCCAGGTTGTGGGAACAGAGGATTTGGGACGTGCCAGGGACCCTCGGTCCCCTCCCAGCTCCAGCCCAGACCTGTTAATGGTGCCGGGGGATCGGCGGGCGCCGGGGCTGGCCGCAGGTTAATGGGCTGCAATTAGAGAAAAGTAATTAAGGTATTAGCGTCTCTATTGACTGGCAAAACTCCCGCGGCAGGAGGGAGCCTGAGGGTCGCGTGTCGCTTCCCCTCGCCCAGTTTGTCCCAGTTTGGGCTCCCCGCTGCCGGTTTGGGGGTGAGAGAGGAAGAACGGTGCGGGAGGCAGGCCCGCAGGGGAAGGAGGGATGGAGGGAAATCCAGGGGAGGAGATGAGCCCTGTCCCAGAGCAGGGAGGGGTCCTGCCCTGTCCCCTCCCCTCTGTGCCTCAGCCAGCAGCAGCTCCGCCAGGGTCACTCTGCAGGTGACAAGGACAGCGGCGACAGCACTCGGCGGGGAGGCCGCTCTGAGGAATCCCTTGGATATCCCCAGCTCCAACAGGGAAAACTCAGCCCTGGGAATGGGCAACAGGCTGGAGCTGCCTCCCGGAGGAGGAGGAGGAGGAGGGAACACGGCATCGTGTCCCCCCAGAGGCTGGAGACGATGCGTGTGCCACCGCCGGGCCATCAAAATGTCACCGAGCTCGTCTGGCCCGGATCGATCCCGAGGATCAGCACGGTCCCGCCGCCGCTCCGGGAGGGATAAAATCCCGACGGGAATGCTGGAAGAAGCCCGTGGAGAGGCTCAGGCCTTGAGCTTGGTGCTTCCAGCGGCTGCGGGCAGCGGGAATGGGGGACTGGGGGATTGGAGGAATCCATGGAATTTCTGCACCGGGAGCCAAGCGCAATTCCACGATTCCACAATTCCATCCTTCCTTGGGACAGAGCGTGGCTGGTGCTTCCGTCGCG
This sequence comes from Onychostruthus taczanowskii, assembly GCF_017590055.1. Lineage (NCBI taxonomy): Eukaryota > Metazoa > Chordata > Aves > Passeriformes > Passeridae > Onychostruthus > Onychostruthus taczanowskii. The sequence continues at coordinate 538,709 of NW_024505229.1, read as the reverse complement.
CTGGGAATGTCTCCACTGGGCAAAAAAAAGTGCTTTTCCCCCTCTCTGCTGTTCCTGGAAATGCTGGGCAGGGGCGGGAGAAGCCCCCGCTGCAGCAGGAAGCACTCAGCCCTTCATCCTCTTAGCCGGGCCCGCCGCAATTACATCTCAATTAACCAAATTACTCCGCCTCTCCCCCTCCTTTCAGCCCCTTCTCCGCCCCGGGGAGCCTCTGCCAGGAGCACTCTGGAGCCTCGGGCAGGAAGGGCTGGGAGAGAGGGATGGATCCCGGCGGGAGCCGCGCTTGGCTGCCAGGAATGGGGGGCTGGGGTCAATCCCACATTTTCTGAGCCGTGGGATTTGCTTCCCGAGGGTTTGGGGGCTGGAAATGGGGCTGGAGAGGATCCAGAGCTGCCCCTGAGTATCCTCCTTTCCTGGCCAGGGAGGGGATTTTGGGAATGCCGAGGACCAGCACAATCCAACCTCTGGTTCTGGATGGGATCCAGAGCTGATCTAGCTGATCCATTATCCCCCTTTCCTGTTTAGGCTGGGAATTTTGGGAATGCCAAGGACTGGCACAGTCCAGTGTCTGGTGCTGAACAGGACCCAGAGCTGATCCAGTATCCTCCTTTCCTGGCGAGGTTGGGAATTTTGGGAATGCCAAGGACCAGGCTCTGCTGCTTTTCCCTCTTGGAATTTGACAGGAATGACTCTCGGGCTCAGCATGAGTTTTGAACCATGTTTTATTATATGTTTAGTGTTTTCTCTATACAAAAAAATCCAGTCTTTTCTTTTTTTATAGTGATTCAAAAAAAAAAAAAACAAAAAAACCCAAACAAACAAAAAAAGAAAAAGATATCTGAGTAGTTTGGCCTTCTCTCATCTCTCATGCAGTTGGTTTAGAAGTCCTTAAATTAAACCCTTTTTTTCCCCCCTTCTAGTCCATAAATCTCGCTGGAAACTGAATTTTTACAGCCTCAGCTTTACATTTCTCACTGGAACAGGTGGGGTTAACGCAAAGGTGGTGGTTTTTTTCTTCTTCTTTTGTTTTTGTTTTATTTTTTTGCTTTAAAAAAAAGGCAAATGAATACACAGGATACTTGAGACCAGCCGGGAGGTTGGACAGAGAGGACGGACAGATCACGAGATATTTACAAATTAAATTAAAACAAAACAGTCCCGGTACTTTCTGTCGGATGTGAGAGGGAGGAACAGACACTTAAAATAATATTTTGGAGGGAGGACTCTGATCTGGGGGTCTGACATGGGATTTTGGGGGTCTGACATGGGATTTTGGGATGTTGACAAAATTTTGGAGGGTTGACATGGAATTTGGAGGGTGGACATAGAATTTTGGGGGCTGACATGGGATTTTGGGATGTTGACAAAATTTTGGAGGGTTGACAAGGAATTTTGAGGATTGACATGGGATTTTTGGAGTCGACATGGAATTTTGAGGGGTTGACATGGAAGTTTGGGGGTCTGACAGAATTTTGGGGAGTTAACACAGAATTTTGGGGGTTTGACAGAGAATTTGTGGGTCACACATAATTTTGGAGATTTGACATGGAATTTGAGGGCTTGACATGGAATTTAAGGGTTTGACATGGAATTCTGACATAGAGTTTTGGGGTTTGACACGAATTTCAGGATTTGACATGGAATCTGGGGGTTGACACGGAATTTTGGGGGTCCGACACGGGGTTTAGACAGCGTTGAACAACCAAACCTGATGTGAGGACACGGAAACACAGGCGAGGGGCGCTACTGATGCCGTGGGTGGCGTTGTGAGGACCAGAAAAGCATCGTTACTCTTGTTAATAAAACAGCTTTTAGTGCAAGAAATAGGAGGTGTCTCTTTTTTTTTTTTTTTTTTTTTTTTTTTCCTTTTTTTTTAGCTGTGGGGTCACCCTATAGGTTTTGGTTTTTTATTGCTTAACTGAAATCTTGGTTGCTGCAGGTACGCGGAAAGCCTGGGCCGAGGAGGTGACGTCGCAGGTGGCACTCGCAGCTCTGCTGGGATCTGTGCGATGAGGAGAGGGTTTGGGATGTGCCAGGGTGGGTGGTGGCGTTGGGATGTGCCAGGAAAAGGTGGTGGCATGGCCAGAGCGAGCGCTGTGGTGGCCCTGGGTGACACTGCCCAGCTTTGCCCTTATCCTTCCTGGATGTCCCGGATCGCCGGTGACGCCTGGATTTGGGATCTGTCACCTCCAGGAAGGCAATGCTGGCAGCAGGGATAGCATGTCCTGTTGGGTTGGGTTTCTCCAAGCAGGATTTCAGGGTTTGGACCAAAATTCCAGCTTTTCCTGCTGGTTTTGTGCCTCCAGTTGTGGTGTCACCTCAGGGAGAATGAGAGCAGCCTCCAGATCAGGGAAGCACAGCGATGTCCTCATATCCCAAATTCCTGGCGTGCTGTTCCTGTCAGCTGTCCCAGGGCTGGGTGCCAGGGAGGTCCCTGGAACTGAGATGGAGCCTGGATTCCTCTTCAGGACATAGATGTGGAGTTGGCTTGGAATGTGTTAGGAACAGGACAAATCTACACATTTGGGGTTGAGCTTGGCTCCTGAGACTGCTGGAATTTGGGGTTTGGTGCTGGAACTGGGGATCTGGCTCTGGAGTTTGGGGTGTGGTGAGGGAATTTGGGGTTTGGTGCTGGAGTTTTGGGTCTGGCTCTTCCCTTTTTACTTCTGAATGAGAAGTTTGTTCCTAATTTAAACCCTTGATGAAAAAAGAGTTCTTTCTTCTGGAGAGCTGGAAGTGTTTCCTGCCCCAGAGAGGTTGTGCACATCCCAGGGAGGGATCGTTGTCCCTATGGTGGGAATGGGAGCATTCCTGCTAGCCATAGGGGCCACCACAGGAATCAGGACAGGAGGTGACCAGGATGTCCCCTCTGGAGAAGGGATGGAGCAGCAGAGCAGCTCCCAGGGAATGGGATCAGGGTGGGGAAGATCCCTCAGCACCACAAATCCTCATTTGGATTCTCCATCCATCCATCATCCATCCATCATCCATCCATCCATCCATCCATCCATCCATCCATCCATCCATCCATCCTCCATCCATCATCCATCCATCCATCCATCCATCCATCCATCCATCCATCCATCCATCATCCAACCGTCATCCATCCATCATCCATCCATCCATCCATCCATCCATCCATCCATCCATCCATCATCCAACCATCATCCATCCATCTCCTGCTCCGAGGATGCTCCCAGGACACGGTGTGGATTCATCCCAGCCCTGTCTGGTTTTTTTGGAGCTGTGGGGTCACCCTATGAGCGCTGTAGAAGGTTTGGGGTCAGCGCTTTTCTCCCCATGCAAATCTGGAACTTTACCCAAAGAAGTAAAAGATGAGAAGCTTGGGATGAGTTTTTAACCTGAATTTTCTTTGGGCTCCAAAACTCCAGGGGGGAAATTTTGAAGAAATGTCAGAATTTTTGCTAAACCTTAGAAATATTGAGTAAGTTTTACACCGAGCTGAGACAGGGCTGTGAGTAACTTACACTGAGTTGTTTGTCCACCTCTGCACCTCCTCTCTCTTCTCATTACTCAAAGTAACCTGGGGAATTTTATGAGGAAATTTCGGATAAGGTTGGGCAGAGTCCAGCTCCTTCCCATTCCTTTTTCCAAAGGGATGATGAGAGATTTCCTCAGGGATGAGGTGGATGAGGAATACGGCTTTTCATGGGAATGGCACATCATGGGTACCCAACATGGACCTACTTCCAGCAATCCTGGCCTGATTTCTGAAGGTTTGGAGATGCTTTGTGGTCCCTGTCAGCAGCGAGGACTGGGAGTGCTGGGAAGATCCCAGATCCAGAGGCTGGATTTGTTTCTCATTCCCAGTGGTGTTTGGGCGGGGATTAGCTCAAACACAACTGGGAGTTGGGAATGGGTTGGGAATGGGATCGTCCCCATCCAGGGGCAGTGTCACCTTTGGGAATGGGATTGTCCCCATCCAGGGGCAGTGTCACCTTTGGGAATGGGATGGTCCCCATCCCAGGGGCGGTGTCACCTTTGACCTGGGGGGGTGTTTGCCTAAAAGCTGGGTGGAATTCTGGGAGTTGCTGTCCTGAACGGGATGTGTGGCAGGACTGGGATTGGGGCATGGCTGTGTCCACACTGAGGGTCACAATGGGGCTGTCCCTGCCAGGGGACACGGCTGGAGGGTCCTGGCAGGGGGTGAGGATGAGGGACATCCCTGGGACAGCTCCCCCAGCTCTATGAGGGGGGCTCTGCCTCTTGACCCTGACCTAAACCCTGGAATTCCTTTGCCGTTGGTTTCATGGAGCAATTCGGGTGGGAAGGGACCTTTTAAGGTCACCAAATCCAACCCCACGGGCTCCATCTTCACCTCACGTTTGACCTATCAGAGAAGACGACCAAGATAAATGATAATTATTATTTTAAGGAAGGCATTTGCATTGGATTAATTTGCATCCATCTCTCCTGTCTGCCCAGTCTGGGCTCTTCCTGGGATCCATCGGGATGTGGCAAAGTCCCTCTCCACAATCCGTAGCAGTGGGAGTATCCCTGTCACCGACGTGTCTCCAGAGCAGAAAGAATAACTGCGCGAATCCCGTTGCATCCCATCCAAAAAAGCCTCCATCCTCCTCAGAAAAAAAAAAAAAAAAGAAAACAAAGAAACAAAAGGAAAATCGCAAAAGAAATCCATCTTTTCTGAAAGAAACTCGATGTCTCTCTCTCTCTCTTCGCAAAGGTACCTTTGGTTTCAAAAGTGCAGGAAGTGGGAGGATTCACGGGACGCAGTCCGTCAGGAATCCCTGCCTTCTACCCTGATCCGTGCTGGGAGAGCTGGGAACGCTCCCAGATACCCCATTCCTACTGCTCGGGCGGATCCGAGGCCGTGGGGGCGTGGAAGCGGAGTGGGAAGAGCATCCTTGGAGTGACTCCCCGGCAAGTCCCAAGCTGTGTAAGGCATGTGAGGGAGCGCTCAGGGGGGGTCGCTGAAATCCTGGGAGTCTCCAGGCAGGATGGGGGTCCCACGGTGGCTTGGCTGAGTGCTGGAGGGGGGAAAGGCCACTGTCAGAAAGGAGGAGGGGGTTTAGTGGGAAAAACAGCGTCCGGTTCATCCCAGTGCCCGTGGAGGTGTGGGTTCCATTCTGGTGTTCCTTCCTTGTGGTGTGGCCCTGAATCCTTCAGGGAATCCTCCACCTGATCCCAGGGGTTTTTTTCCATCCTCAGCAGCTCGCTTGGATTATTTTTTCGTTCCTCATTTTGGTCTCCTCATCCTATTCTGATCCCGCTCCTTCTTCCAGGCCCTCTTTGCTACATTGGATTTATGGAGTTGCCTTGGAAAGAAAGCAGGTGTGGGGGTGGCTGCCCCCCAAAATCCCTACAAAGCAAATTTAAACCCAAAAAGGTTTTTCTGCAGTGATGTTACCCCGGGCTTGGCAGGGGAGAGGCGCTTCCCTGTCCTTCCACACATCCCAAAAGTTCCTCCACAACATCTTCTCCTCCCGGGATGCTCCGGAGCTCGACGGGAATGGGGGATGAGCTCCCTGTGGGTTTTCCCAGCCTCAGCAAGGACAAATCCCAGTGCTGAGGGAGGTGGTGGGGACCTGCTCTTCCCTGCATAGGTTTTTAAGGAAGGAGGGGTTTTTGGGAGAGGTTATGGGCAAGGTGCTGCCTTGAGGATGGACAGCTGAATAATCCGGTGTTTTCACCCCAAAATCCACCCCTTCCCTCCTTCCATGCCTTTGCTCTGCCCAGGCCCCTCTCACCCCTCTTCCTTCCCCAAAATTCTTTGATTTCTTTCCCCTTTCCCCTCTGATCCAGAACCTTCCTGGAAAAATTAAACCCAAAATGTAGGAGCTCCCTCCTAAAAGAACAAAAAAAAAGCCTTGGGGAGCAGAGCCCAACACGGGGCCCCTCCAGACTGTCCTGAGGCAGTCCCAAACTGGGGACCAACCCCAAAACTGGGGACCAACCCCAAAGCTGGAGAGCAACCCCCAACTGGGAAGCAACCCCAAAGCTGGAGAGCAACCCCCAACTGGGAAGCAAGACCAAAACTGAGGAGCAACCCCAAAATGGGGGAGTAACCCCGAAACTGAGGAGCAGCCCAAATTGGGGAGCAGGCCCAAACTGGTGAGCAGCTCAAGCATCTCCTCCCCTCTACCCGCTCCAGCTCAGCTCCGATTCCCACTCCGGCTCCCGCCCCGCGCGTCCTTTGCCGTTGGCTCGTTTGCTAAGGATAAATGGCATTGGCGGCCGCCTGGGCTGCCTTGTTGCTTGGAATATTTTTCTTTTTTTTTTTCCTTTTTTTTTTTTTGTATTTTTTTGCTATTTTAATTTTTTTTCTCTATTTTTTTTTTTTTGTTTGTTTTTTTCAGTCCTCGCTCGATTCCCTTTCCTGTCGGAGGCAGCGGCGGCGGCGGCTGCCGGCGGAACCCCCGGCCGCTCCGAACCCCTCGGGCTGTGGGTGCTTTTCCCGGCATTTTTGCTATGCCAAGGAATAAATGGCATTGACAGGGGACGTGGCCTCGGAGCTCTCGTTGCCCTCGGTCTCCTCTTTGTCCTTCTTGACCGTGTACTGGCCGATGAAGGAGCCGTCCTCGTTGAACTGGCCCTCGCCCCCTTCTCCGTAGTCCACCAAGCTGTCGTCGCTCTCCTGCTGCTTTATCGTCCCGTCCAGCGAGGTCTGGCTGTTGGGAAGAGGTTTGTTGTCTTCATCGCTGGCAGCAGAAGACAGACAGACACGGCAAGGGTTGAGAAATGGGGCTGAAAACCTTCCCCCGAGGGATGGAGATCCTAAATCAATCCACAGCGGGAATACGGCTCGGCAGAGCCCTAAATAATGGGGGCTTGTCCGGGTGTTGGGGGGTGTGGGAGGTGGAGGTGGTTGGGATCTCTGTACACCCAATTTTGTGATTTTTCAGCTCTGGAATCGAATTTCTTAACCTCATTTTCCTCATCTCAAATTTCTTAAACCCTGATTTCTTCATCTCGATTCCTTTCCCTCAATTCCTTAATCATTATTTCTAAATCTCAGTTTATTAACCTCAGTTTCTTAACCTTGATTTCTTACTCTCAGTTTTTTACTCTCAAATTCTTGCTCTCAATTTCTTTCCCTCAGTTTCTTTAATTTCTTACTCTCAGTTTCTTACTCTCAATTTCTAAATCTCAAGTTTTTAACCTAAATTCATTAATCTCAGTTTCTCACTCTCAGTTTCTAAATCTCAATTTCTAAATCTCAGGTTTTCAACCTCGATTTCTTGCCCTAGATTTCTTAACCTCAATACTCCACCCAAAACTTGGATTGACGGTGCTGGAAGAGCATCAGGAATATTCTTCCCTTGGATTTTTTCTCTCTCAGTGTTTTAGCCTCCCTTAGTAACCTGGTTGAGTGGTTTCTCCCCAGATTTCCTTGAGAAAACAGTTTTTCCTTGAAAAAACCACATTTTTTTTCTTGGAAAACATGGTTTTGCCTTGAAAAATATGCAGTTTTTCCTTGAAGAAACACAGTTCCCCTTGAAAAATCACATTTTTTCTTGAAAACAGAGTTTTTCCTTGAAAAAATGTAGTTTTTTTCTTGGAAACCACAGTTTTTCCTTGGAAAAAAACACATGCAATGGGAAGCATTGCAAGGGGACACTTTTAGGATGCCAAGTTTTGTGCAGCTTCCAAAACTCCTGGGATTTTCCCTTTCCCAGTTTATTTCTGGGCATTTTTCCTTGCTCAGTCTGGGTTTTTCTCCTTTTCACTAAAAGCCAGGTAACTTAAAAATGAAGAGTTTGACCCAAAAGGGAAAAATACCACTTTAAAGAATTCTTTTTAACCAAAATCTAACCAGGGAAAAGCTATTTTTGCCTTGGAGGGCAGGGATGGTATCGCATAAATTGAGATATTTTGGGAAGGATGAGAGTGGATTGCTCTAAATTGATATAAAAAATTAATTTTTATATCAACTATTCCTTAGTTCATGCAAATTCTGTCATATTCCTGAAGGTATCCCTGAAATATTTGTCCTCCCACCTCCATTCCTGTCTTTTTCCAGTTGTTTTTTTTTTTTTTAGTTTGGGATTTGCCAGGCTTGCTCCACTCCATTCCTTTTTTCCTTAAAATTGGTGAAAATTTAGGGATTTTTAATTTTTTGCACTTTGCATGTGCTCTTGAGCAGGGCAAGGCATTAATTCTCCCTCATTCCATGGGATTAATTCTCCCTCATTCCATGGGATTCATCAGCTCCCTGAAGAGGAATTCGGGATCCCACTGCTCATTTCCTTGGATCGTTGCTTTGGGAATTCCATGGTAACACAACCCCGATATTTGAGACTTCCTACTAACTTGGCATCACAACAAAAAAATTAATTTGTTAGCTCTGGAAGCAGGTTTTTTTGGGGTGAAAAAAGGAGGAATAATTCAGTGAAGAAGCAGGACTGGTTAGAAAGCCCCAAAAACGCGGGGTAGAGAGCGGCAAAACGCAGATCCTTGATTCCCAACGCCCCTTCCCAAACCTTGAGGGGCAGCTCATGCTGAATCTGGAGCTGGATCATCCCTAACCGGGGGGTTTGTGGCACCAAATTCCTGCCAGGAATGCATTCTTAGAGAATTCCTGCTGGTTTTACCTCTCTCCAGGACCTTTTATCTCGTTAGTGCATTAGGAGGGAGCAGCGGTTTTCCGTCAGCTCCTGATGGGATCTACCACTGTTAAAATGGATTTCTGGGAGTGCAGCTGAACCAAGCGTTAGGGAACTGGAGTGCCCAGGTGGGAATCACGTGGGAAATGCTCTCCTGAATCCCATAAATCATTGGGAAGAAGAGGAGGCTGGAGCCAGAGGGAGGATTTTCAGGACTAAGAGTGGGCAGCTGGACAGGATCCAGTGGTTTTGCCCCATGTCCCTTGTCCCCATCCCCTGGGACATGCTTTTTCTTGGAAAACAACAGTTTTCCCTTGAAAATCCACAGGTTTTTTTCTTGAAAAATCCCACGTGCATTCCCAAATTCAATTCTGCTCCACCAGGGGGGATCAGCAGCTGGAGCTGGGGGGCCTGGCTGGATCTGGGGGGTGCACCCAGCCCACGGAGCAATTCCAAGCAGGATCTGAGTCTCCGGAAGCCCCGATGGCAGCGGGAATTAGAGGGATCTTGTTTAATGTGTTAGGCAGGGATGTGGGAACGGGGACAGGGGAGTTTTGGCCGTGAAGAAATCAACAGGAGGAAGGAAGGAAGGAAAATAAAATTCCCAAAAAAAGCGGAATGTGCCGGACTTCTGGCAGCACGAGGTCCTACCTTTCAAGAGACCTTCACGGTCCATGTGGATAGACCAGGTGAAAAGGAGGAGAAGGAATGGGAATAAAACAGAGAGAAGCAGAAAGAGCCTGATCAGAGAGAGAAATGAGGAGGTTCTGCATTCACAGGGGTGGTGCTACGACCCAAAAAATTAAAAAAAACCGGGAATTGTCGCCTCGTTATACCAAATGGAGCCAGGAGAACCATTCCAGGTGGGATCAGCATCCTTGGAAGCCATCCCAGCATGGAAAGGGACATCCAAGAAGGGCTGGGTGGTGTCCAGGGGACAGTAGTGGCTCTGGGGAGCCGAGTGCTGCAGGACAAGGGTGGCTGGGTTCACCCCAGTGCCCTGCTGGCATTCCTTGGCATGGCCCTATGGATAAACCTGCACCTTCCCAGAGCTTTTCCAGAGCTTTCCTCCCTCATGAGGCTCCTGGGACAGTTCTGTGTCCTCCCTTCTCACTGCCTGCTGAGATGTCCCCTCCTCAAGTGGCAGTGCCTGCACTGTGTCACATGTGCCCTCTTCCTGGAAATCCTGACTGGGAATCCGGACCCTAAATCCCCTTCCCGGCATCCGGAGTTTGCAGCCGCCTCCCCAGGGGCAGCACAGAACATTTGGTATAATGAGGCACGGCACTGGCATGGAACAATGTCCATGGATAATGGTCCTGGCCTGGGAAAGAGCTTCCCTGCTTGGGAACACCATTATCCCGGGACCGGAGCGGTGTGACGGGATCGTGGATGAGGAGCGCGGAGAGTGGCATGCACAGGGCGCTGGGGACGTGAGGGTGACGAGGGCACAGCAGCCATGCCATGGGGAGGAGGGGGCGGGAGCCGGGATGGGCTCAATTCCTGCCCTTCCCTGAAATCCCAAATGCCGCCCCTCCCGGAGCCCGGCCCCGCAATCAGCCCCGAGCTCCACCAGCCAACAGCTCCAGCCTCCGGCTTCACCTTCCCTTCTGCTTCCCAGAGGGAAACCTCCTGGAGTTCTCCCAGGAATCCGGGTGTTCCTCAGGAGGAGGGGGCAAAGTTGGTGGGTTTATGGGTTGTAGGATTTTTTGGGTCGTTCTTATTAGATTGGTTTTTTCCCCACCCTTTATTTAGTCCATAAAACTCTGTGGACTCCTTCCCAGAGTTTTATTGTCCTTCCACCGGCTCCTGCCTTTCCCTTGGAAATTTTGGGAATGGGGTTTTCTGTAAAAGTCAGAGCTCCAGCTGAGCAGAAAGATGAAGGATTCACCCCAATCCTTCCCCTTGCCTGGAAAGACACAGCCCTTGGATGGTGCCAGGGGATTTCTGCCAGCCATTCCAAGAGTTTGGATTCCCTTCGGAGCAGGAGGGTGCCTGGCCATGGATTTGAGTCAGGAATGGTGGGTGGGGCCAGGAGGGGTGGCTGGACCCTCCCCCCCCCCACTCTGTGGGCTCCGGAGAAGCAGAGCCGGGAAATCCGAGAGTGCTGCCAGAAGTTTAGCCTGGGGGAATCCCTGTGGGAATCCCTGTGGGAATGGGGGGTTCAGGCTTCCCACAAATCTGGGAAGCATGAGGCTCCCTATCCTGACTGGAATCACCATTTGGGTGTCCTGGTTAAGGCTCATTCCCGTGCCAGGAGTGCCCCATGAAATCCTGCCTTGGGAAGGGATGGGTCTGATCCCAAAACCTGCAGCAGGACCGGGCTGGGCTCATTCCTCCTCTGCTGTTTTCCCTGTCCCAGCATGGAATCTGAAGGGAGCATCCCAAAAATTCACAGGTGGAATTTTTGGCGACCCCTGGAAGTGCTGAGCAGCAGGGAGGGGAAGAAGGTGTTGGCCCTGGGTGTTGTTTAGGACATTAAGGAATGCCAGCCTTTCCCTACAACATCCTGCTTGTATTCCATGTTTCTGGGGAGTCTGGGGAGCTTCATGGAATCCTTTGGAATAAAGAAATCTCTCTGAAATGGAGTTCCTGTTCCTCTGACAAAATAAATGAGATCCCTGGTTCTGTTCCATTTGTGTTTCTGATTCATTTTGTTTCCCCTAAATCCTCTGGCAGAATCCATCCTTACTCAATCCCTTCCTGAATCCCAAACTGCTGAGAATAACATGGGATTCAATGAACCCTTGGTTTAAACAAGGTGTAAAAATTCCCACTGGGTTTTGGCTCCAGCTCAGGTGGGAAAAGGAGTTTTAATTCTTTAAGGAATTCAAATTAAAATGTCCCAAATCCCCTTGGCTGCTGAGTGAGCCCTGACAGCAGGATCTGCTCCCGCTCCCGGGGATCACGGAGCGCTGGGAATGCTTGGGAAGCTCCTGTCCCTTTCTGACACATTCCGGGAGATTTCCTGGAGGGAAAAAGGCTCTGCTGCTCTTTAAGGGTGACATTTGCATACAAAGAGCGGGATGGAGCTGGGGCAGCCGGAGAGGGTCCAGCTGAATCCATGTTGGAGCCTCACCGGGGTTTTTGTGGGATTGTGTGGGGCTGGAGAAGAGGCAGACCCCAAATCATTCCCCTTTCCTGCTTTTAGGGCTGATCCCTACAGAGCTTTGGGCATTTCTCCCATGGATATTCTGTTATGGGAAGGACAGGGGCTGAGCTGTGGGTGAGACTCCAGAACTACCCTCAGGCTGCTACAAAATTTGGGGTTTTGGGGTGGTTTGGGGGGTTTTGCTTGCCAGGATTTCTATTAAGGGTGTTCTGCTCTTGGTGGGAGCTGATCCCAAAATCCCAGCTCTGCCCTGACTGATTCCAACAGAACTTTGGGCATGTCTTCTTTAAGATACTGGTGGGAGCTGATCCCAAAATCCTAGCTCTGCCCTGACTGATTCCAACAGAACTTTGGGCATGTCTTCTTTAAGATACTCCATAAATACCCTCAGGCTGCTACAGAGTCTGGGTTTTTGGTGTGGTTTTTTTTGGGATTTTATGTGTTAGAAGTTCCATTAAGGTCGCTCTGCTCGTGGTGGGAGCTGTCCCAGGGAGCTGATCCCAAAATCCCAGCTCTGCCCTGACTGATCCCAACAGAACATTGGGCATGTCTCCTTTAGGACACCCCAGAAATACCCTTGGGCTGCTACAGAATCCATTTTTTTGGGGTGTTTTTTGGGATTTTATGCGTCAGAAGTTCTGTTAAGGTTGGTTTACTCCTGCTGGGAGCTGTCCAAGGTCGCCGATTCCAGAATCCCAGGAAAAGGAGGTGGAACCCCACGACCTGGCGGCTCCGGCAGTGTTTCAGGAGCCGTTTCCTTTGGGAATTACAGCGGGAAGGCGGCAGGAGGAGGAAAGGGGGAGGGACAGGGATCGTTCCGGGGGAATTCGTGGCACCACGGGGTGGGGGAGGG